>NW_013526915.1:268660-297631 GCF_000836215.1 Papilio polytes | reverse complement strand
ATTCGTATTTAAAAATGTATTCCCACATTTTAGTTCTCCGAAGGAACGTTTCGAGATTGTTTTGAAGACTTTTCCATATGCTTTCCTGTTCCAAAACGCAACGTCTGTTTATTTTAAATGTATGTAAACATTCTAAAATTAAATACTAATCGGTAGAATAATAAGGAAATCTGTATTAAATCGTTCATATTTGTTTACAAAAAAAAAGTTTTTAAAGGAAATGTTGAAAAATTTTGCTATTTTCTTCCATGATCCAAAAATTTTGCAAAGGAAGCAAATTGAACTAAACTTCTTAAGACAAAAGACAAACAAGAAACAAAAGACGAATATTGCATTCAAAATAAAGAATTAAACATGGCGGCTTTCAATTCCTATTTCCTTAAAAAAATGTATTTTTAGTACTTAGTAGTTAAAGCTTATTTATGTTTTGTTTTACGCAGGCCTTAAATGCAGATGTTCATAGCAAGACGGCATTAAGTGGATTTATCGTATTAAGGTTGCGTTAATCAATTGAGTGGGAACCGTTTGAATACCCAGTTAGTCTACCCACTCTGGCGCCAGTGGCAGTAACTAAAACCTTTTTTGTGTAAACAAGAAGATTTATTCATCTATTGTGCTATTTGGGTCAATGATTTTACATCGTTCCATTCAATACATTCGGAATGATGGAATCTTGTGTCGCTGGCAACATTTATTGGCGAGTTCGGAGGTCGATTATTGCCAGGAATGGAAAATTAAAAAGTTTAACTTGTGTAGTTAGTAACTTAGGAGACGTCGTGACTAATATTGCAGACACGCTTCAGTTGGTTTAGGCATGTTGAAAGGATGAATGAAGTAAGAGCTAATGTTGCAGAAGCGAATGTTAGACTTGGTAGCACACGCCCTAGACCGAAACGAATTTATATTTAGATTGATGGTATGTCCCTAAACCACCTTGGACACGGATTCTCTCAATATCTCCTACGTGGTTAATCTCAACCGTGCTAAAATATATAAATAACCTTCATGGAGTCTTGTACGTTGCCAGTAACCCCTTTAAATAAATTACATATGCAGTTTTTACTGCGCTTTGTGCTTTAATGCCTTTCCTAGTACGAGTAATAGATGTTTTTAATATAACCAATGTTAAAAACAAGGTACTTGTAGTTCTACACACCACTAAATATTCAACTATGCTAAGCGATGTTTACTCAAGTCCTTTAGAGCCTTGAAATCTATTCCTTCTTTGTCTCGATCTATAAATATGTAACCGTAAACGACTATTTTAATGTTCTCAATCAAGGTACGTTTGTCTAAATCAACGCAATAAGGACAGTGCAGGCTTTATACTTCATTAATTATACACACAAACTAGTTCTGTAATGAAAGTCTTGATGCAGTTTGTATCTGCATTGCAATGGGTTGGGTCACATGCATTAAATAGAAATATGACGCGGCTTTATAAACATTAATACAATGCGTTATTTTATAACATCCATGCAAGAACTCCAGTAACAATTTTGTTGCAAATAAAAATTTCTGTTCTACATTTTTCAAGAATTGAAATCAAATTATCTAAAAATTATAAACCATATCTGTGTAGGTGTCCGCAACATAGAGTGGTAATGTAAAAGTGGTCGTGGCGCCGGTTTCGCTCCTACGAGACCTCGAAGTCACACCCACGAGGCTTTGGGCAGGTTCCCTTGTACCGCCAGCTATCGATTTTCATTTCAAATTACTAAGCTGCCTACGCGCCTTTCCTGCGAGCGTGCATTCTTCATACGTTCAAGTACATCGACCGATGGTCACTCGAATTCGATGGCATTCGTTATAAAAAAGATAGTGAATCTCACCATCATACATCGATAAAATTAAATATAAGGATCGTAAATAATGGTGAATTTATGTCTTGTTTTTGCTTATCGTATTCCTTGACATGTGCTTGTAGTAATGGTAAATTAAACGACCGTCATATTCATAGAAACGATCGCTTGTTAGTTAAGCGATCACATCACATCGTTTGAGATCGACCACAGATACTTGTAAGAGCGGTGTCGTGGGAACGGGCCGAAGAATGGGCGCTCGCTCGTACCAGTTTTCTAAAGATGTAGTGCATCGGCTTATCTAGGTCGGTGCGATAATGAAATCTGACTCAATGTTTGCTTTCCGAAACAAAGAAGGTATTCAAGCAGACATTGTTTCCGCAGGTCGCAGTTTTTTTTGCAAAAAACGAATAAGGTTGCGACCTTTTTTGTACCCCGTGACGCATCTACAGACTATATTTGGGTTGTGATCCGGCTTGTGTTTTATATAATTTGTTGTCATATCGTTTTAATTAGCAGCCCACATATTGTTACGTGTAGGTACTGGAACAGCCTCGGTAGTTACACCTCCACGCTACCCACGACTACCCTCATTTGGTCATCGACGTGGGCGCCCTTGCCTAATCGTGAACTAAACAGTCTTATAATGACCCTGCTAAGACTCACTTTTGCCGGAGGGTCGCTCCAGCCACATTGAAGGCTGCTGCCCACACTAAAATATATCATAATTGCAAAATACTTTTTGTATATCCCAGTAGCATTTAACCACAAGGTTAGTGCTACTTCGATGAAGGTGGAAAGTGATTGAATGACCACAATTCATTACGATAAATATTATAACATATAATAATAGGGAAAGTTGTTTTTAAGGACGTAATTATTGTTAGTATTGAGAAAGTACTCTTCGATAATTTTACTCCTAAAGGGATAGATAAGAGGCGAAGAATATTTATCACATGACGTTATACACACACTTGTTGACCTTATCCCCTCCAAGATCGGTCACTAAGGGCAATATTATACGCAAAATATGAATGTGCAGAAAGCGAGATGAATCTTTTATAAAGGAATATGTTTCGTTCATATATTTAGTTTATCATGAAACTAAACACATGTGTCTTTGTTGTTATAAACTGATTTTACGATACAATTACGAATTCCTAATGTAAAAATAATGAAGAAATCTTGTTAAAAGGCTGTTAAACTTAGCCTTATCTGATATCACAATGTAATCTGGATGATGGGTTTGTTTAACGCACAAGATAAAATTTATCAGAAAATCTGATATTTCATACCTCGAATTATCAGCAAAATCTATAACAATTTAATAATCTGAATGACTTCGCACTGATGTCCCTTTATCTTGTAATTGTCGATTCATGTCATGTTTTATCAATACGATTTATGTTTTGATTGATTTGTATATTTGTTTATCTTCGGCGCCACATTGTTAACTAGTTAATGATTAGTATCTCTTCGAAATGCAAACAACCGAATGCAGTGATTGTAAACAACGAGAGATGAACTCTTAAAATAATAATAGTATATTTTTGTGTTGCAATATACACTAGCATTATTGAGATGAATACATCTTGTTTTAAAATTATTAAAACGAGTAGCTATTTCAGAACAGCACAATGCTTTATCGATACCGATGCTTCTTTATGTAAAAAATACATATTAACTTAGATACTAACAAAAATATATCCTTGTATCCCTACAGGCTTCGTTAATACGCTCAGTTCCCGTTTGAAATCGATTAATACAACCACAAAAATGCAGAATTTATTGATGTTCGTTCTTCAAACACAATCTTGTTTAAAACATTGTATTATAAAATGCTAAATGGCATCATATTGTCATAGGTAGGTGTCACTAACTGTCAGGTAAACGTCCGCCTTGTATCGTCGGTAAGAAAAGCGGCAAAAAATATCTTGGACGTGAGATTCAACGACACAAAAAATGTTTAGACTTTTACAACACACAAAGATTTCTGTTTATATCAATATGTTTTCATATGAATATAAGAGAACAGAACGGAACAGATCAAATTATGAAATATCCTAGATTAAAAAAAAAATCCAATAATAAACAGTGATGTAATGCGATACGCAGCCTGTCGCTTGTCAGCACGCTGTCGATATTTTCGTCAAGTCGCTCCCACTGGACCGGCAACATGTCAAATAAACCATAAAACCATCTAACGCGGACGCTCGTAACTCTTACCAGATACAACTACCAGTACCAATTTAACAGAAAGATACATGTAACACAACAGATAAAAACTAAAAAAAAGTTGGCTAGTTCAAATAAGTTTTAAATAACATCGACTTTAACAATCAAAGGCAATTTTGTAGATATATGACCCAAACCAAGAATTTAACCCCTGATCTTATCGTATTGTCGATTGTCATTTAGACTCCTTTTCTATGTACCTATCTCAAAAATTATCCTTAAAACATGTACTAATATGTTGTTTCCTTAATCATTGTCCCGATTCAACGAACACGTAAATAAGGTTAGTTAATGGAATTCTAGTAACATAAGGGCATTTCCCAATAAACCAATTGTGGGAATTATGACTCAAGCGACGACATACCAAAATTTAATTAATGACATGCATTCTCAAACACAAGAGCTCTTTAAATGTTAAACTGACAAGTTTTCGTGATGTAACGTAAATATGTAGAGTGGACATTTGAAATATCTCAAGCAATAGATAATCTACATAAAGATGTTACCTAAACCGTTTAACAAGATTAAGTAGGGTATGTAAATATTGCAAACATTGAGTATTTATATTGACTTTTTTGCAGATCTTACTTAGAGAGAGAGGAGAGATAGAATTTTAGTTTATAGAATTGTTTTAAAAATGTTCCTAGCAAAGGCTAAAAATATGTTTGTTATTAAAAGCTATAATGTACTTTTGCATATATTTTTATTATAATTTTTTTGTGTACTTATCTAAGACTAGCTTTCGCCCGCGACTCCGTCCGTGTGGAACTAAAAAGCAAGTAATCTATGTGTTTTTTCAGACTATGGTCTACATCTATGCCAAATTTCATCGTGATCCGTTCAGCAGTTTAGGCTACAAACTCTAACAAACATCCATCCATCTAAACTTTCGCATTTATAATAGTATGATCTAGAGAAGCGAACTCTGTCACCATGATAGTTACTACAATAGAGTGTTCAATCATGTTTTATTTTATTTGCCAGAGTAACAAGGTACCAGTTTGACTAGGCCGTAACCAATCATACCAGAGTCGAGTACAGACGTGTTTCGTAACTAATTTAAATGCGAGTAAATATTGAACAATATGCGAACATTCTCGAGGACGCTATCAACGTTTTCCAAACAGAATATTAACTATAGAAAAATAAATAAGAAACTTTCGCTTGCGACTTCGTCCGCGTGGAATGAAAAAAAAAACAAAAGTGAGTAGCATATGTGTTCTTCCAAACTAACCTCTACATCTTATCAAACTTCATTAAAATCCGTGCAGCAGTTTAGGCTACAAAATCTAACAAACATCCATAAAATTATAATGTTAATATTAGTATGAAAGTATGATCATAAATAACAGTATTCTTTTTTTAAACACAGAACAGATACATAACAAAATACCAAATAAGATACTCCCTTCTAAAGTAATTATTGATATTGTTGATATTTTAGGGTTGCCACAAAAATGCGGGATTAATAATTAGATTGATGTTTAAAACGCGGATCACCCCTATTACAGTTATTACATTTATAAGGGTCCTATAAAATAACAAATAAACTTTTTTAATAAGAGGAGGGGGCAAACGAGTAGCAAAGCCAGAGGACCTGCTGCGGTACCGGTCTTTGAGAAGTAGATACGTTTCTTGAAGGGTGCCAAGTCCAATAATTTGAAAAAAATATGTGCTTAGGAAATAATAATGGAGTTACCAGTGAGTTGAATTTTAATGCATGATGTCAAAGGAAAAGATAAAAGATAAAAGTTCAGATGTTAAACATTTGACGAAAACGTTTCATAGCCATGTAAAACCCGTAACACACGCGGTGCGAAACTGCAGTTAAAACTGAAGGTGTGTATCTGGTTTTACTTACCGGGAATATAATAAGCTAATGACTCTAATTGTGGCACTTTCAGTTAATTTGTTATTCACAATAATATGAAATTCCGAGTAAGAATACTAACCGAATCGCAAAGCACTCAATGGAATGGCCAAGGCACATACAGGAGACAACTGACATCCATATTATGTGGCCAGATCTTATAATTGGACACTCCACAATGTGTCCTATACTATATTTATTTCTTAAATTACATACTTGCTTAACCCACATGATTTTCCTACCATCTATAACCTGTACTACAATTATAAAGAGAAATATATGTGTTTTTGGATTTATTAAAAAAACTAAAAAAACTACTAGGCTGATTTCAAAAATTATTTCATCATTAAAAAGCTACGATATCGCCGAGTAACATAGGCTATATTTTTTACGTGGACGAAGTCGCGAGCAACAGCTAGTAAAAATAAAAAACTTATCTAGAGAATATTATGGCAAGCCCATTTCGGAGTAACGGTGTTAAAATTCTCGAATCGTTCCGGCAAAACTGACAGTAAATCGCTGCTGTATGACATGAAGTGTGAGCTCAACCTCGCTTGGGTTAGAGACGTGACATGACTTGATAATGAGAATGTACGTTTAGAAATCCTTATGCTTCTCTCCTTTGTTTAAGCGTTTTAAATAATGTGTAATTCTTATTATACGTTTCATCAAACCTTTTAATTCCTTAAAAACATTGTAAGCAAAGGCAATGGAATAAATAAGCATTTTTAGTTAATTCTATATTTGTACAGAATTATTTAAGGAATGTAATTATCCACAGAACCTCAAAATTGTCAACACATTTTATTAGAGACATCGAAAATACATGCAGTAACATTCTTATCTGAAATATTTACCGCAGTATTTGTTTATACTAGCAGGAAATATAAAGATACTTATTTAATACAAATTAATTTAATTCCAATTTAACAAACATATATTTACCCCTAAGTACAAAGATGTGTAAAATAATTTAGGATAAATGAATGTAATTTAAAATAATAATTTATTAATGCATCATTAATCGATTAACATGTAAACAATGTGTCAGGTCGAAGTAGGTAGGTAGTCAGTCGGCGTTGAGCGTTCGGTAGCAGCGATAAGGAGTATGTACAGTACGTACATGTCGCTGGCGAGGCGGCCTGGTTGCGACCGGTCATAAAACAAGGCTGCGCTGCGGCGAGCTGCGTACAAATCTTGTATGACTGAAAACGGTCGATGACTACGGTACCTACAATGAGTGGCGACATTCCGGCCACCCGCGGAATGTGCCGCGGCCCTACGAACAGGTTCAGGACTTGCGGTCCTTCTCTTTACGCGCCCTCATTCCATTGGACGGACACAATTCGTTCTAGTGATCACTAAACAAACATTCGTCTCCGACAGCTGTCCGATACCGCTCTAAAATGAACACTAAACCCGTTTACCGCGTTCATTTCACCGATCTCTTTCACGGCGACTATTTAACGAATGTCTGTAAATCACCGACGGGACGTTCTGCTTTACTTCGCTTTTCGAAACGAAGGATCGCATTACAAACACCACTGGACCATAACTCGGCGGGGCGAAGACAAAAATAAACTTAATATCGTGTGCGTTGTAGCATTTGTCGACGCACCAATTTACGATCGTCTCGGTGACAAGAATCCGCAATAGACTCGGCCGGTACATGCGCATCGCGGCGTATTTAATGTAGCTTAATTAGACTATAACCTACCTTCGTCCAGAAGTCGCTCCATGTGCATGAAAACATTTGGGAACGCAGCCAGTTGCTTCCTGTCTTTGAGCAACTGAGCTAAGTAGTCCGCTATACTTTGCGTCGAAGGACTGTTACTATCACACATTTTGATTATTATTTTGTAACTTTGACACGTTAAATGTTTCTTTAGACACGTTCAATAAGCGATTGTACTTTAGTTACTGGTTATTGTTATTAATGTGAGATATCTATGTTAGAAAAGTTAACTTCACTACCACACACATCGACGTTTCGGTCACCACTAAATGACGAAGTTGACCGAAGTGAAGTTGTGGGTGAATATAGCGCTGCGCTTGCGATGTTGTCGAATGGATTTTTTCAAGCGCGTGCGGCTGCCGTTCGCTGTGTAGGCGTAATAATAACCTCTGGTTGTCTCGCTCGCACTCGACTGCAAACATTACCTGTCCCTTTCAAATGCACGAGATTGTCTGCAAAAGTGTCGCCATCTAGACGCCATGCTGATAACTATTACAACTAACTAATAATTACGATGATAAAATAAGTAACCTGTGTTAGCTTACATTGTAACTTAACATGAATAAATTAGTTACAACTAAATAAAGATAAGCATTATGTATGTAGTACTATGCACTAAGATAAATAAGACATTAGTATTTAGGTGTCTTATTAGTCTATAACAAGCTAAAATCCAATAGGACTTCAATATTTGTATTAAATTAAAAAAAAACCTTTATATGCCAATACCTTTTTCTATTTAATTATACCTACTATTTATTTTTCCATTACAAAAGGTATTCTCGTTCCATACCATCGAACAATAACTATTTCCTTGATTGTTATTTAATCTATCATTGGTTATACATATTATATTAAATATAGTTTTGTTTTAAATTACGAGCGTGAGGTAGGTCTTATATAATCTATAATTCTATAATAATATAAAGATTTGGATTTGTGTATATATTAAAAAAAACTTCCGATTTCTTCCGAAAGCTGTTATTACTAACATTGGCTTTTTGGCAATTTTTTTTCAATTCCACACCGACGAAGTCGCGAGCAACAGCTAGTCTATAATATTTTAAATGAAAAATAGAACAGCAATTTCTTTCGGATACAATTTTACAAGATACCAATAAAGGCAAATGGACAAATATTGACCATTAAATACTAGCTTTGGCCCGCGACACCGTTCGCGTGGAATTAAAAAAAATCAAACCAGAGTAGCTAGTTCTTCCAGACTATCCCCTACATCTATTACTAATTTCATCAAAATCCGTTCAACAGTTAAGGCTACAAACTCTAACAAACATCCATCAATCCATCCATCTAAACTTTCGCATTTATAATATTAGTAAGAAGTAAGATGAGATTATGTTTAAAAGTAATATTATCTAAAGCCTGCTAACAGCCATTATAATCACTATAATTACAATTCTGTACGTTTTACTTTTTGCTATTGTAATGACATCAGAAGTGAAGATTACTTTGCACAATGGATGCATGGTGCCGACTCGCGGGGTTTTTATGCTAAAAAAACAAAACATTGTTATGGCGATCGAATGTATTGAGAAAATATGAATTACTCATCGGAGTAATGTGTTTGTTGTTGAATAAATAATCTATATCTATGCTTATATTACAAAGAGGAAAGATTTGTATTTTTGTACGTAGTAACTCAAAAACTGGGCTGATTTCAAAAATTCTTCTACGATTAAAAAACTACGATATCAGTAATATACTCGTAGGATGTATTTTTTACTATTTTTTATTCCATGCGTACGAAGTCGCGAGGAACAGCTAGTGAAAATTAAAATTGCATTGTATCTATTTACGTTGGGGTTAAAAAGCTACCAGTATCTACTTTCAACAAGACAATTGTTAAAATAATCACCGAAGGTTTCATGAAATTCGTTTTAAACTATCCACTACGATTCAGTCAATTAAAAACGTCGGAATTAGTTTCGTTTTATCAATTCCGTTAAAAGGATAAATGGATAATTGACCCCTATACTAAAGCTTGCCGATCTATCGAATTAAGCGGATTAAAAGAGTTCCACTCTATTTCGGAAACCAATACGAATGAAGATTGTTCTTACTCACGTTAAATGTAGATAAAAAGTAATAGGTTGATAAAGAGAACTGCGTTTTAACGAATTTCATTTGTTTTTAATTTTTCTGGATCCTTGAAAATTAATACACCTTATAAGGGATTACGCACGTGTTTACAGGGAAAACCACTAAGTAGTAAAGAAAAAAATTGAAAAAAATCTAAGTCATTTTATATACATTAACCTACTAAGGCATCAGTTTAATTTAATCCTTCATGTAACGAGTTAAAACATTCGAAATCATTATATGACAACATTTTTCGCGGAGACCGAGCAGTGTTGCCATAAAAGTGTAGAGATTATGCGGCCCCGCGCCCTCTATGGTAGCTCGCCGCCAGACTAATTATCTACGAGTTATGGAACTTAGATCTACGAAGATGGAAATAAAATCAGGACTCTAACATATAAATTCTAAGTGATACGTTATGTTTTTTTTGTAATATATGAGCTAGAACTTGACCAATCTCACGTTTCTAGTGGCTAATCTAATGATTAAGGGCCTGTCCCACAATTCTTGGAAATGGTCAGATAATAAACCGACGTATAAAATATGCGATGAAAATATCGGATTTTCGTAGTCTATCTGACAGTGACGTCACTTTTCTCATCTGAGACTGAGTGGTGGGACAAGCCCTAACATGTTTAAATCTAAGTATTTATATGTCCTCGTTTATAATCTACACAAAACGTATTGCATCATATATAAACTTGTAGGTGACCTGTAAAAAGTCAATGAAAGTGAGATAAACCCATAAAAGTAGTCGAAGGTTCTAGTCCCGAATTAATTCGTTGTGTTTAGAGCGGGCCATGTCTTACGAACCGAATCTAACGTAAAGTTAACAATGATTAAAATGACAGTAACGTATTCGTCAAGCGTGATCTATAGAATGAATCATCTTGTTCTAGTCATGGATCAGAGGATACAATACGAAATTAATACGTCAATTCGTTATATCTTATGTCCGCGTATGTAGGTTGTAGTGCCGTGCGCATTCGTTTCAGAGCTTGTATCGAAAACATTACGTCATCTAGAAGCTTCCGAACAAAGGTTCAACATTTGACATTATCACTTATTAGGGTAATCGACAGAAAACTACTTTCTAAAGCCTACGTGAAAACTTAATGCTTTTCATAAGAATATTAGGAAATGTTATGAAGTATATATAGACTATTATCAACTATGCTAATCAAGAATAGCATCTGATATACTTATATGATTTACTAAGGAGAAGTAAAATGGCGTCCATAATGTTATGTTGGGCAAAATAGGCCAAAAGTTTACATTTTCATTTTTGTGCTAACATTATCACATTTAAAAGCTGAGTTGTAAGATTGAATTATTGCTATTTTTTCAGCTTTTTTCATTTTAGTCTTAAGTTCATGTTGGTTTTAACATCCAAAAATAAAGAATGACTCAGAAACGAGTATTACGAATTTTCATTTTGCACCGTCTTAAGGCATCTCTCTAGTTCTTCCAAAAGGCAATCAATATTGTTGGTAACGAGTACCAACACTTCAAATCGGGTGTCCTTTAGTCATCAATCAGAGTAAAGTTAACCTTTCATTACAAGCCTTCAACACCTTGTATGTCAAAGTGTCAGACTCAAAATGGTTGAAATTCGAACTAGTGGACTAGTTTTAATAAAAATGAACCTACTAGATTGCAAGTTTATTCAGTCCAGTAAAAGAAATATTGTTGGAATTTGTTATTTCTTGGATGTTGGATATCTTGGATGCAATTATCGGACGTCTGGAAAAATAAAAATGAGTAAGTTTCCGCAGCAAATAGTTTTAATATCACACGTGTATAGTGTAATTGATTTTTTTAATGTCTTTATAAATTCAGGTGACGATGAAAAAGAGGATTCCTCACTAGATGTGTACCAATATAGAAATGAAACAGATAGACAGAAAAAGTTTAAAATTGCACCAAGAATTGGGCGGCTGTCAAGACATTCCTCCCGAATTTTGACAGACGGTAAAGAAAAGCCAACAAAAACTTATGCTGTATTACAAGAACCACGAACGGATTACAGTAATAGAAAACTTCGATACGTTATGCTAATATATTGTAATCCAGGATGGAAAATATTTATCCTCTCAGTTCTATTTGTATCATATATTTTAGAATCTTGTCTGTACACATTTTGTCGTCGACTAGAAAAATCTTTTTGGATCATCATACTCCTGTTCAGTTTGAACGCCATCTTTGCTATTGACGTTGTAATAATCTTTGGATTGAAATTCTTTAAAAAGTGGCGTAAAACCCTCAATTTAATGGAACCTGATTTGTATCGTGTTATTCTAGATATAGTTTTAGCGGTTCCATACTCTCTTCTCTATTTCATGGACCCTGATCATTCTTTGTTTGATTTCTATACAATATCTCCTATCATAGCAACGATACGTGTCTACAGAATAATCGAATACTTTTACGACAGATCAACACAAGCAGGTAGCAATCAATGGACGACATTTTTAGTGCAGTATTTAATACTTTTTATTTTATCTGTTCACACTTGGACTTGTCTATGGTATTTGTATGCTTATCGAAATTATGATATCCATAAGAACCGTTCTTCTTGGTCCGTGGCAGCTGTTTACTTACCTACTGAGACTACGTTTGATTGGTATTTTATATGTGCTTATTGGTCTGTAATGTTTCTCACTACAAATGCTCTTGGTGACCTCTATCCGGTGACAACTGCTGAAAGGGTCACTGCTACCGCAGCTATTTTAGTTGGGTTTTTACTAACAACTATTGTATTTGTTGGTTCATTAACTTCACAATTCATTACCATAACAACACGTCGTGCGATATATGTAAGGCAATTGCAGAAAATACAGAATCATCTAAGATTAATTAAAATGGATGAAGTTACAACCAAACGTATAATCAGGTATATCTGCAATTTGTTAATCGTTTATTTCTATTAGCTAAATTATATTTCAAATGTTTATTATTTACAGATATTATGAAGATTTATGGTATGAGAAATCAGGAGTCTTTAAACCAAAGCTGTTAAAACTTCTTCCATTTCCTTTACAAATGGAAATTTGCTACGATCTGAACGCCGTACCACTTTACAGTTCTCTGATATTTAGAAAATTACCTGAAGCTTTTTTGAGACGTCTCTCCGTGACAATGGGTCATCGATTCTATTTACCTGGCGACATTATTTATAACCATAACGAGAACAAAACTGTTATGGTAATTATATAAATTTGGTCTATACTATAACTACTATTTGTTGGACTATAATTATTAAATAATTGTTTTTGATTATTTCAGGTTTGCGTTACTAGCGGTGTTTTAGAATTACTCTCCGATGAGGACGACGAAAGTCCAATGATATCGTTTTCAAAAGGAACATGCTTTGGGGAAATTGCTTTAATTTTTAATATTCCAGGTAATTATACTCATAAGTTAACAAAGCAAATACATATCTTTCAACGGCTAAGTTTTTATGCATAATTTACAGCTAGATGCACAGTAAAAGCTGCAACTTATGTGGAATGTCAAATTCTCAGAAAGACGGAGTTCACAAAATTAATGATCACCTACCCAGATCTGATTGGAGAAATACGCAAAGATATATTGAAACGAATCGCTAGAAGTCGAATCAGAAAAGAAATTCAAACTGGCGACGATCAATTTCTGTTGAACATTTATGTTTCTAAAGATCGTAAAAAGAGCAGTATCAAATGTTTAAAAGATAAATTAAGATATAGACAAGGTAACTGAAATTTACAACTTTATGTGTATTTACTAAAAACAGGACTAACAAGTACTAATTTACAGGGAAAACAGAAGTGAATTTGACAAAAGATGATGAACTAGATGAGAATTGTCTAGATCTGTATATACTTTCTGATCATGTAAAAAAGAGGACTACGTCATTCACTTGTCTTAATTCAAAATTTCCATGGATTTTGGAATCCGATTGCTATCTGGCAAGATACTGGGAGTTATACATGCTGTTAATAGTCCTCTATATTTGCATACTTTATCCTTTTTACATCGGAATCAAACGAAATTTTCCAGGCGGTTACTTATTCTATGCAGAAATAGTTACATCGATATCACTGACTATTAACATTTTTATATCATTAGTAACCGCTGTGAAAACAAAGAAGAGACATATAAAGAAGTTTTCAGACATCTTGAAATACAGATTAAATTCACCTTCATTTTATTTAGATATATTTGCTTTGATACCTTTCGAGTATATAGTGACAATACATACGGCAACTATTTACTACGACGATTACAGAGAACACCTGTTTTATCTGTTCAAAGGAACAAAATTGTGTCTTGTTTGGCGTTTAACATATTTCTTTGAGAAGTTGGAAAGAAAGCTACTGTCCAATACGATTCTTGTTAAGGTATATTTCACAGATTCTAGACTAACAAGAAAAAATATTTCGGAACTTGGCCGTAGCAAAATAAAACAAAATTTTTAAAATTAAATTTCTCATGTTAGCTTTACCCCAAATTTAAAAGTCCATTGCCATATAGATTCTAAAGTTTGTTCTAAATGATTTTTATCTGTATATTGTTCTACAGATCGTGAAATACTGTACATTTGTAAGTCTGTTGTGCTATTGGTGTGGAGTGATACTCTACATGGAATCATGCTTCGTAGCGCGCTGCTCACAGAATTCCTGGTTCGCTCGAGCTATTACAGAAAATAGTCAAAAACCAGTTTCAATACAAATGCGGTATGTTACTCTCCAGACAGTCAAACAATGTACCATCTCAAAGTTATTAATAGTATAATTCTCTAAAACGATTGATCTGGTTTTAATAATCTTTGTACTATTATCTAATATTCTTCAGTATTTTTTACTACATTCATGTTATTCTCAATTTTACTCAAGCATAATAACATCAGTACCCAACATCTGTTTATAATAATTACATCTTAGTATAACTAACAATTGCAGTGCAACCAAGACTCACCTCCCACTTATAACTTCTATATACTTCTCGACTACTCTATTACTTTCTGTTGGATACGGTGACTTCTCTCCGGGAGATAAATATGACATGGGATTGGTCGCTTTCCTCAGTCTTTTCGGAGTTTTATTAACTGGATACTGCATATCGGAGTTCTCTTCTGTGGTAACACATTGGTCTAGGTAAAAATAGTTTTTGGAATTTAAATTAATTTGTATAACGATTAACGAATACGGCGGTATTAAAACACTTCTAATTATATTTCAGAACAAAAACAGCATTTTTAGAAGTAATTATAACTATCGATAAATTCATGAGAGAGAACAATATGCATCGAGCAATTAAATCTAGAATCATGGCGTTTTACGAATTACAATGGCAGTACAATTCGGTAAACTATAAGTCCTTTAAAATGTCTAAAATTGTTTATTGTTAAAACAGCAGATTATCGTTTACACTCATTTTTCAACTGTAAATATTCCTCTAGGGGAAATGTAGATCAGGAATAGATTGCAATTACATATGTTGCAGGGGGTTGAATTAACAGATCAGAGTTGGTTGGACACAACAGTGGTGCCTTCAGAGTTACGGAGAAAGGTTCTACATCAAGCACGATTCAAAGCTTTGACGTCCATTAAATTCTTTCAAGTGAAAAATAAAGCTTATATACAGACGCTTACAGGGAGTAAGTAAAAAACAAAACAATAAATCATTGCATCTTCCTTTCAACTATTTACTTTACTAACTAAATCCATTTGAATTGGAATCTCGTAGCCGTTATGCTTCAAAATGGCATTAAGAGCAAATTACTGACTTTATCGGCTGATTTGATCGGGTCGAAAATCCTACACATGTCGTAAACTGATCAACCTCCCGATTAAACTATCGGCCGATTGAAAGTCTGTAGTGTGTTGGGGCATTTATAGATTATAACATTTGTTTAAAATTTATTAAGCAAGGCAAATTTAAATAAAATTTCATATTAGTGGCCAGAGATGTTATCCTTCCTCCGGGTGAAATAGTCTATTACGGTGGAACAATACCGAGAGAGTTGTACATAATCGAAAGGGGTTACTGCTTGGTTACTTCTAAAGCTATGAGGGAAGCAAAGAAGGAGCGTGTCGTCGGTCCTGGCAATCATCTTGGCTTGCTGGTGATGCTGTATGGAGTACCAGCGGTTAATACTGTTGTTACGCTTACACATTGTAAGGTAAATATATAAAAAGTCATGCAAAAACCATACGACTTTTGACCATATTTTGAAAGACTGAGAAATGAAATTAGTTTACTTGAGGTTCCTAAAGGTCTAAATATACCAAATCTTAATTTTATTAGCAACCTTAGGAACTACATGAAAGGAATATGAGCAAGTATTTATTACACGGAATTAAATATAATGTGATATCATCAATTAAGTATTATTTGTTACAGCTTATTAGCATAAGTCACGTTGCATACACGTCAGCGCTAAATTTGTTTCCTGATATGAGAGAACATGATGGTCTTCTAACTCCAGATGAATTAAAAATGATAGCAAATCAAGCTAAACTACAAAGCGCTGAGGCATATTTTCAACATTACAATGTATCTGAGAAAGCGCCGAAAATGAAAATCACCAGCTTCTTCCAAGACTTCTTAGATAGTAAGATGTTTATACTCATTTTGCACTGATTTTTTTTTTGTGATTGCGATAAAGCATAGGTACATTTTCTATGGACTTTTTAAGAGTAAATAAATGAAATAATAGCTAAATATTACTTCCAGATTCGTTCATTAATGTTTACAACGATTATAAAAAGAAGAATCAAAGCTACTTCAAGTCATTCAATCAGTTCACAATTCTGAGTAAAATAACACCGTACTTGCTTATGCCTATAGCAATAAAACCGGACGGTGTTTTTCTCAAGACCTGGGCTATTATTCGAATTTCCACGGCCTTTATATTGAGTTTATTAATACCGGTAAAGTATCTTATTATACATTAATACCCATTCAAAGGTTATTATGTTGTTACGATCAATATCTTGTAAATGATATTGCAAACAACTTTTATTTTCAGATCATTGTCTCAATGGCTCCTTTATACGGTAGTTACAATACTTCATTATTAGTTTTCGAAGCGATTTCTTACATAGATCTATATTTAATGCTACACGTTGCTTTTTATGGCGCCAAAAATCAATTAATCTATCATCCGTATTTGACTGCTAAAAATTATGTAACGGTAAGAAAAATAACAATGTAATTTTTCAATTTATACATTTTCATTCCCTTTACTTTATAAAAATACGAGCTTTCGCCCGCGACTCCGTCACGTAGTATTAAAAAAAATGAAAAGCCTATGTGTTTTTCCAGACTATCCTCTACATCTATACAAAATTTCATCGAAATTCGTTCAGCCGTCCAGGCTACAAATTCTAACAAACATCCATCCATCCATCTAAACTTTCGTATTTATAATATTAGTATGAAGAACAAAACATAAGCATTCAAAACATAAAACAAGGATATAAGACGAAAAATAGCAATTAACTATTTTCTTTATTGCAGAATGCATTTATAGTTGATTTCCTTACATGTTTTCCTTGGTACGCGTTATGGAAAATCTTCGTACCGAGGCATAACGAGAACCATACCGAGGAAGAACACTATATAAACAATCATCTCTACCATTGCATATTGCGAATGATTAATGTTCTGCAAATACACAAATTGTATGCTGCTTTTTGGACTGAATCTATAGGAGCTTTAAAACGGGTAAATGTTATAAGACAGACGAGTAGTTATAAGTTGTGGGTTTTAGAAAATCTTGCGGTTGCAATCAACCTTTTTAAACATAGCAAAAAAGTAAAGAATATACACGGTTTAAAAACTTGCACTTAATAAAATTCGGGTCTATGTTATGTAAACCATTATTATTTACTTAATCGAGCTGTGCTAATTGTCTACCAACTGCGGTTGTGCTGAGTATTTTAGAGCTTGTGAAACTTTTGTAACTATAGATTAATTTCTTTTCTATTACGTTTTGCGTTTACTTGTATCCCCTATATTTTTTTATTTTCAGGCTTATCTGATGAGTGTTGTACAATTCACTTTATTGACAGTCTTCTTTTTGAATCTGTATACGTCTATTTTAATAACAATGTCTTGTACGTATGTTGTTGCATCGGACCAAAATGAGTTTGAGCAAAAAATTGAAATTTTGGCATCAAAAGGACCTTTGATGGATGCTACTTACAACCCAGATGGAAATATGATTTGTCAACTTGGTAAACTTTTTATTGTTTTTATTATCTACTAAATATGCCATAATCTTCGTTTGAATCTATCTATACTATTATAATAAAGCGTAAACACACACTTCTTTGTTGCCTAAGATGTCAGCAATTACAGCATGTTTTTAAATAATTCTTTTTTTAATAAAAAGCCCTACACCTTCGTCACGCTTTAGGCTATATATTTTCACACCATTAAACATAGGAGGTAAATATTTTGGATAAATACGCTAAAGTGGGAAAGAGACCATAAGTTGCTGCCAACATCAAGGAAGTAAGATTGCCAAGTTTTGTCATGTCATGTCATTTTGACATTTGCTATTGATAATTTGACATGTGTTAACAATCAAATAAAATTTTTATAATTTCATGCGGACGAAGCCGCAAGGGAACAGTTGGTATTGTATAATACTAGGATATGAAATCTTTTGTAGTATTATAAATAAGTGAATACAAATTGAAACATGTATCAACGCTAGGTATTAAAATTCACAGGTTCATGGTTAGATGAAGCAAAAACATTCAAAGTTAAAAACCTAACGCCTGCGAAGGCGTATCTTTTGGCGTATTATTGGTCAGCCACAAGTTTTAGCGGCGCCGGGTTCGGTGATATCATCGCACAAGACACCACCCACATGGTCCTCTCCATTTGCGTCATTGTACATGGATTTCTGTTCTTCGGGTGGGTAGATGTTTTTAATTTCCTTGTATATAATTTATTTCCTTTTAAATCACTCTTTATAACAGGTAATTTATTTTTATGAATGCTAAACAGGTGCTTAGAATCTTGGTATACCAAAATGCATTAGATTCTGCACAACACTAACTAATTGACAGCTGTCAATGTAAACTAGGGATGTGAAGAGCAGCTAAAAGTATTAAACGATTGTCAAATGTCATATTTTATTTGGCAAATAAAGGCTTATCAATTTTATTTCAGATATGTTTACGCGAGAATGGCTTCGCTAAAAGCAATGGCTGATCAAATGGTGACAAACTTTCAAGAAAATGTAAAACATTTGGAACTTTTTCTTAACAGAGAGAAAGTTGCCTTTACCCTTAAACGTACTATTATTGATTATTGGAAATATCAGTGGAAAAGAACTGGCGGGTGGTCTGTGAGTATAAATAAAGTAATATTCGAAATTGGAACGGAAAAATTTAAATTTCTCATTGAAAATTTCCATCAGCATCAAACTATACTTGGGAAACTACATTCAAATTTAAACGAAGATGCCGTACTATACATGTATGAGAAGACGTTACGAGAGATACCTCTGTTCGAAAACGTTGAATATTCCTTCTTCAGATCTTTCGCGAAGCAATTACAAGAGCAGTATTACCAGAAAGGCTACATGGTGATCAGAGCTAACGAAGTTATAACCAGCATGTACATAATATACCGAGGAAAAGTAAGTACTGTGACTATTGATTTAAATTTTATTATCAGTTAGAGCGTCCACACATGTGAAATTAAGCTATCGCAAAACTGTTTAGTCGCACTTCGATTCCTCTAAGCTTATATAGATGTGCGTCCACTACACGATTTTTAGTTGTGCAAGAAAACAGTTGAATTGACTGCAAAACAATAGACAATCGCATAGTTTAGTTCAATGTGTGAGCTCGGTCTTAGTTGTAGTAAAAAGATCAAATTTGGATGGCAACTAACATCATAAAGTGGTTACTGAAGGTTAAGGTTGGAAAGGTTAATAGAGCGATCTTTACTCAATTATCGACGGTTATTAATCTGTCTTAGACGATTGTAATTGAAATTAATTTACGTAACTGGGCCATATAATTTCTGTTGCATTAAAACACACATTTTTTTCCCAAATAAGAAGTAAACGCATTGAAATGAAGATATTTGTTGCCTTTTCGAGTGCACGGCCTTTTTTATATTTCTAACGCTTACATTATATACAGAACAAACTCATTTGTTTCAATATCGATAAAAATTGGTTCATTATGAATGTTATATCAAACTCGTAAAGTTCAAATACGGAAACTGGAATTTTTAAATTTTCGATTCAGATATATTTATAATCGAAATGACGTTATCATCGTTTTAAGTTTTTGGCTCTAACCATTTCTAGCTTTAATTTTATTTAGGTAGACATAATATCTGAAAACAATGAAGTGGAAGCGTGTATGGGGCCTGGTGGAATATTCGGGAACATACGAGGTGCCTCTAAATACCTAACACAATCGAATGTAGTCGCATCTAGAAACATAGACCTACTATGTATACCAGGAACTGAGTTTTATTCTATTTTGAAGGTTAATTTCAAAATTTTATTTTAATTATTTTATATTGCAAGGACTATGTTTTAATTTATAATATTTTTAGGGTTATCCATCTGTATTGAGAAAAGTAAAAGAATCGTTTAGTTCAACTACGAAGGATTATGTTTTGTCTTCTATTATGTCAGAAAGAACTAGCGTAGAAGTGAGTATATTTCGGTCGGTACGAAAGAAAACAAAAGAAGTCGACTAATTTGTTTTTTTTTTAGATTCAGCCATTCTCTTTAACGTATGAATCAGGAGATGATGATAATGATATTAATGTATACTCAGATGTAAGTATGTTTATAAACTTTATTATAGTGTGACAAACTTATTCAACCTGGCAGTAAATTAATGTGAACTAACAGCAGTAACAGCCCTATTCGGATTATTCTCAACCGTCACCCCGCTATGACTCCACGTAAGAATAAAAAGTTTCATCCGTCCCACCTTTTAGTCCCACTATCACCAATAAGGTGACAGATGGAACCGTTAAGAAATAAAATAAGTCCCAACCGTCCCTTCGTCGCAGAAGGTGGGACGGATAAAACTTATTATTTTCATATGTCCCCATGTGGGGACAGTGCGTGGTCGCGGTTGGGAAGATACCCCTATTCTTACCGGGCCACAAAAAGGCATCCTTCTATACATTGAATATTAAACTAACAACGAAAACAACTTTTTAGAGTCCAGAAAAGAGTATAGCCGAGTCTCATGGGTCAAGATCTTTTTCATCTATGGGTAATACGGAATATATAGCCGCAAAATGGTTACTGTTCCAACCCCACAGGTTTGTTTAAATCCTGAATGATGGATGTTTGTTAGAATTTGTAGCCTAAACTATTGAACGACTCTCGATGATATTTGTAATAGATGTAGAGGATAGTCTGGTAGAATACGTGAATAAAACAAGGAAAGCGGTAAAAAAAGGTGTTTCAAATCTATCATAATGTCGTAAAATGTAATATCAAATTGGGATTTAAATTAAAACTTCTGATAGAGTATCTAATACTATTACAGATGGTTTCGAAGTAGTGTTGTGCCGGACTCAAAGTACGTCACATTCATGGGTAGGTATTAAATATGAGAACATAATTAACAATTTCATGCTTTTTAATTATTATTTTTTGACCGACTTCCCAAAAGAAGGAGGTACTCAATTTGTCTGTATTTTTTTTTCAGATTACTTTATTATGTGCCTATCATACATTGATTTCATGATACTAATATATCAAATGGCTTTCATGTCGAATGCTTATTTCCTTTACATTTGTATAGTATTTGATGTTATTTTTCTGTACAAGATATTTTTAGACATGCACACAGGCTATACAAATAGATATGGAGATTATATTCTAAATCCGAAGAAAATACGACAAATGTAAGTTAACTTGTTAAATTGTAAACATTTAAAGAAAAGGGCCTGTCACACCAAATTGTAAATTGTCTGACAACAATCCAACGTGTAAAATGTGATGGAAATATCGGATTTTGTTACCTTACTTGATAGTGACGTCATTTAAGTTATATGAGCCTCTATCAGCCAGTGGTGTGACAGGCCCTAAGGTCCCTGATATATGTTGATATCTATATCAAGTCGGTATTTTATGATTTTATGTTAATAACATCATTTATGGACTAGGTATTTTTCAAAAACTTTCCTGAGAAGACGCGACTTCCTATCAGTTCTTCCAGTGTGTTATTTAGCGTTTACGATGCAGTTAAATACGAATATTCAAAATGCATTATTCTGCTATCTCCGGACGCCGCAACTCTTTAGAATCACTTATCTGTTCACGTACAGACAGCATCGAAAAATAAACATTGGTTCCGCTAATTTGTTTTTAAAATTGAAGTAAGTAAGCATATAAAGGAATCTATTAAATCTACGACATGTAATGATTTCGTTCTTTGTTGTATTTTCACTATAGTTTACGATTTAATTACTCTCTATTGGAACCTTGCATTAAAAAGGGAGAAACTTTGGTAACAACGCCTTTAAAGGAAGTATCTCTTTAGAAAATAAAGGGTGTAGTAGGGCTATCGCGATGTATTCGGTTTTATCTAATTTTATGGTGATGTAATATGTCATGTTTAAGCACGATTGCTATTTGGGCGTCAATATTATCACATGTGAACGCCTGCTTGTTCTTCAAGCTATCTTGCTTGACGCCTGTTCATTGCAAATCGGCAAATTGGATGTCCAAAGACGAGTTGAATTTACGTGCACAATATTCAGAGGTAAATAACTTAGCAACTAGCGATTATAAATTAAAATTATTCTCCTGATACAATCTTGAAATACATTAAAATCTGTACTACAGTGCTTCGAGGAACACGTTTGAATGTTCACTCCTCTAAAATTTAACTTTTGCGGTTACATACGTTTACGTAGGGACTGTTTTAACCTCAACCTACATAATAATTAGTTTACTTCAATCAATATAAATAATTTATTGTTTTTAACAGGGAAAGTATTTCTCGCTATACATAACTGCATTATGGTACATGATAAACTTATTGACAATAACTGGTACTGGGGATGTGTCCTCACAAAACGACTTCGAAGTTATAGAAACGATTATCATTATTATAATAATTAAATTTTGCACAGGTGAGCAAATATTATTTTTTATTTGTTTAAAATATTATTATAAAATATTTAACACCTCATTTAGTATGACTTCGTAGTAAATTATGCCCAAGTTTCCCGGCTACATTCCAATATTACATTGGATAAGAATTCTAACATAGGGAACAGAATATTTCACTGGTAACTGGTTACGGTAACTAAAGGTACTATGTTAATTGTCAAGTTTAGGTCGCCACATCATATCCTTGTAATGGCATATTATAATCCACCACGCTCCACCATATATACTAATATTATAAAAAAGAACGATTTATATTTTTGTATTTATCGAAATAACTCAAAAGCTATTGGGCTGAATATAAAAATTCTCTCACTTTTAGAAAGGTAATTTATCTGTGAGTAACATAGGCTATATTTTTTTTTATTTCACGTAAGCGAAGTCGCGAGCAACAGCTAGTTTGTTATAAAATAAACAAAACTGTCACAAAATAAAACAAACATTTAAATTTTATTTGTGACACTTATTTGAAATAAATTTTTATACAATTAATTAAATTGACATGTGGTTTTGAAGACCTATCAATAGATAGCGTTAGTGGATAATGTGAAAAACGTCTCAAGTGCAACTATACTTTCTGTACATATTTTTTTAAATCTCTGGCTAAAATGCAATTTCGTTTAAGGTCTATTAATATCAGAAATGTCTGCGATGATAACCGCACATTCATCGTCTCGCATCGCATATGACTATCAAATAAATGAATTGAAAGATGGTCTGCGAGACACCGCGCTCAGCGAACATCAGATGAACAAGATGTGGGACTACGTCTGCGAGCTGTGGAACCGACAGCAAGGCAGACAGGTGAGATTATTTTATTACTATAACTAGATGTTCCCGAGCGACTTCATCCGCATCAAATTATGAAAATGTTATTTTATTGTTTACATTTGTCTAATTACAAATGTCAAATTGACATGACATGATGACGACCTTGCTTCCTTGATGTTGGCAGCAATTTATGGTCATTTTCCCACATTAGGTTTTTTATCCAAAATATTTATCTTCTAAATTTATTGGCGTGAAAATATATAGCCTAAAGCGTGACGTAATTGTAGGGCTTTTTATTAAAAAAAGGATTATTCAAAAATATGCCATTTTATAGAAGAAAAAAACTTTACATTCAGATGCCAGAATTAGTATACAAATTGCCTTTCCGGCTGCGGTGTCAAGTGATGCAGGCGGTGTACGGGAGTCATATCACGGAGTCGGTGATATTCGGCAAAACTGACGACGACTTCAAGAGAATGCTGGTGATGTGGATGAAGCACTGCGTCTTCTTCCCTGGCAACTACATCGTGCAGCGCGGGGACTCTGATCAATGTATTTACTTCATA
The DNA here is from genome assembly GCF_000836215.1 of Papilio polytes. Lineage (NCBI taxonomy): Eukaryota > Metazoa > Arthropoda > Insecta > Lepidoptera > Papilionidae > Papilio > Papilio polytes. The sequence goes on along the minus strand of NW_013526915.1, from coordinate 273,390 downwards.
CATAGAGGAGAGGTAATGAATTGTCACTTTATTTTTGGACGAAAAAAAGAATTTTTTTTACGCTAGCTATTGCCGAAGTCTGCGTGGAATTAAAAAAAATAGTTTGTGTTCTTCCAGACTATCCTCTACATTTAAGGCATTTTTTTAGCGAGAACCGTTCAGCAGTTTAAGCTACACACTACAATAAAGTAATCAAGTAGTTTTTGTTATGAGTATTTTTAATGTTTTTTTTAGGTTGAAGTATTGACAGTGCATCCTAATTTAACTGAATCTATTTACGATGTGTTGGGACCAGAAGATAGCTTTGGTATAGCTCAGGTAAGTGTAATCAAGGCGTTACATTTCTTTCGATATAACGGATTTCAATCAAAGCCCTAAGCTATATTCAAACTAATTTACATTAAGTGCCTCTCCCACCTCTGTCTGATAGAGACTCAGATAGCTTAAAAATTACTTCACTGTCAGATAAGGAAACAAAATCAGATATTTTAATCGTTGGATTGTTATCAGACAATTTAGAATTTGGTGGGACAAGCTCTACATCATAAAATGCAAAATAATGTAGCTAGAACAGTTTTCTGAGCAAAGCCTCCCATTACTTAATTTAGGCGTCAAAAAAAAATCGCAAACCTAAGACTATTCATATCTTAACATTCATATAAATAAAGTATAATAATAATATAAAATTTATTTCAGGGGTTATTTGTTGGTGTTCAACATTTTTTCTCATTCCGAGCAAGAACCGTGGTCGATATAGTGTATTTAAAATTAGATGAATGGAAATATCTATTAGATTTCTATCCAAAATCAGCAAAACTAGTGAGGAAGAAAGTGGAAAATGTTTATTTAGCGATATAAGGTTTAGAATAGTACAAATTAACTATCCTAAAAAAAAGAAAAAAAAACTGTACAAACAAATGATCTACACTGTTGAACCTACAAATAACAATGTTATTTAAAAGTTATATTAAAAATGTACCCTATTCTGGTCGTTTTCTCTTCCTTGTTATCCTCTGTGAGATCTCGGGTATAATTTCCTGTGTGCCATCCTCTACATCCATAGAAGTGCTTGATAGAGGTACTGTCTCATCACATATTGTATCCTGCGTTTCTCTCACACGCACAGTTTGGGACAACCTGAAATTCATAAAATAATTTTTACAAACATTGTTATATGCTAGTAAATAATCTCCATCTTCTTCGACTCAGATATTTAAAGAATAGATCAAAATCGCCCACTTAGTACAAAAAGAAGTAAAGTCAAAATAGGCTTCAAAAATTGTTCAACAGAAAAAAAAAAGTCATCCATTATTAGCAATGCAAACACATCACATTTAGCAAATCTTTTTTGTAACAACATGTAGACACACCTATTTATAGTATAGTTTAAACAAATTAGTCTTGTTTCTAGGTTCTAAAAATTCTGAAACATCACATTAGTTACCATGGCTTGCACCATGTCAGCACTCATTATGTTAAAAAAAACTTAGGTATGTCTTATTTAATATACAGTATATGCTACAATATCATATTAAGTAATTATTAATCAACCCGTAATAGACCAGCGTGGTTAACTAATCTAGTCACCTCTTACAGATAGAGTCCTAGTTCAGAAAAAACTTCAGACTTGTTTTTAATGATTAATTTTGATGAGAAAGATGACAAGAATATTACAAAAATATTGCAGTTTGGATAAATTTATGATACCATAATCAGATAATGACAAAATTAGATTAATTTAGAGCCTGTCCCGACACTAGCTGATAGAGGTTCAGATAGCTTAAATGTCACTGTTAGATAAGGGAACAAAATCCGATATTTTCATCACACTTTTTACATGTTGGAATGTTATCAGACAATCTATAATTTGGTAGGACTGACCCTTAGTATGTAAAACTTAAAATAAACCTTTGATGTTGACATTAAAATAAATAAACTTACCCTATAGAATTTAGGCGGTCCAACTGTGCCTGATTATAGTCTATCATACAGCATGGCCACTTTTGTAGTTTTTCCAAATATTTGTTTAGACAAAGAGTGTGAATGGCTAAACCACATGCAGGACAGTTGCAACCCTGAAATTAAGAAATAATATATTTAAAATATCAAATTCATCTCCCCAACCTGATACTACTTCATTATTTTTTAACAGTGGAGGAGAGTAACAGTTTCATTATTCTTTAACAGTGGTAGTGCCCGCTTTAACATCTTAGCACGAATGGGCCGGCACACAGTGTGATACCACGACCACACAGAAGACAGGCGTGAAATGGAACCAATGCCGTGTTTCGTCTGATGAGTTTCTTATGAGAGGATGGGAAGGGGAAGTGGATTTGACGATGGAGATGCATAGGAAGAGGAAATATACTCTTTAAGTGCGTATCCTCCTCCGTCGGATAAGGGTAGGTTAATTTTGCAATTAATTCTGCAATTGCAGATGTCTATGGGCAGCGGTCGCTTCGCCATTTTGGCGGATTCAGGTGGCTGCTTGCTTGTTGCCATATTATGTTATAAAAAAAAAATAGGGTTGTCATTTTTCACACAATCCATCCATCTCTTTCAAGGTTTACTTCTACTGGTGTGGAAGGACAAACTAATATCTAAAGTTCTACTAACGTTAAACACATATTTAGTTACTAGCTTTTGCAACTCCTTTCAAGTGGAATTAAAATCCAAAAGTGGCCTATGTGTTATTCCAGACTATCTTCTACATCTATACCATATTGCATTGAGATCGGTTCAGCAGTTTAGACTACAAGCTTTAACAAACATCCATTTTTTTTTTATAACATAAGGTGGCAAACGAGCAAGCGGCCACCTGAATCCACCGAAATGGAAAGCGACCGCTGCCCATAAACATCCGCATTTGTAGATGCGTTGCCTACCTTTCATTGACGGAGGAGGAGACGCACCTAAAGAGGATATTTCCCCTTCCTATGCGTCTCCTCCACTGTCAAATCCACTTTTCCTTCCCACCCTCTCCTTTTAAGAAAAGAGTGGAAAGGGAAAGGGACTAAAATTAGGCCTCCGGCACCACACTCATCAGACGAAACGCGGAATTGCTTCCACTTCACGCCTGTTTTCTGTGTGGTTGTGGTATTACACCGGGCGAGCCGGCCCCTTAGTGCGAAGATTTAAAAGCGGGCTCTACCACTGTTGAACCATCTATCTATCCATCTAATCTTTCATATTCATAAAATGAGTAAGAGTAAGATTATCTCTAGAATCAAAATAATAACAGATTTGTTTAATCTCTAAACATTATGTGAAATAAGCAACTACAAATGTGTTTGAATTTTCTTCTATATTTTAGTAAAGAAAATTTAATACCACAAAAACAAATTTAAGATTATTTTACTTATTGGCAATGATAATGTAGCACAGACAAGACAGTAGGCACTGAATTAAAATAACATCTACAGATTTTATATAGATTACATCCATTACTTGGTATTGATAACACCAGGTTGCAAAATCCCAATATTAAAATTAGAAAAAAACTTACCCTAAACACAACCTGTTTACATAGACAGCATTCTTCAATAATATCTGGCATATTTTCTCTGAAGTAACCTTCAAACTCATGTATTGCTCGAACACCTAGTGCATAATTAGCCTCATCCTTGTCCAAATAACGCATCCTACACCACACATTTAGTAATTTCTGGAATCAATAAAAAATGATATTGTGTAATATTTAAAAATAATATACCTAAGATATTTCCGATGTATATTGAGCATATTGCTTTTTATTTAAAAATCTTGGAGCATAAAAAAATTATAAACACTATCAGCACTACAAATAAATATATTAGCAATAAACTGAGTATAAGAAAAATTTCTACTAATATTTGCTTATCCTGTTTTAATTTGTTTTTTTTTTATATGAGAAGGGGGCAAATGAGCGGCGGGAACACAGAGTTTACTCCTAAGTTTAACTTTATACCCCTTTTGATTATAAGGCTGTATGTGTTATACCCACAATAGCTGAACTTAATTTCATGGCTAGCTTTTGCCCGAGACTGTGTATCCTTCCAGACTATACTCAACATCTGTGCCAAATTTTATCAAGATCCATTAACCAGTTTAGGCTACAAACTCTCAAACATCCATTCCATGCATATAAACTTTTGCATTTTTAATAGTATGAAGTAAGATAATCCACATAGCAATAATGTAAACAAACTAAGCTAGCTGATGGTTCAACATTTTAAAAATCATAACATGAACTAATACTTTACATCTCTCACCTGTGCATCAGACTTAGTAAATGAAGATTTCATACTGTTAACTAAATTTATTGCGTGTATGCCAGTTATTTGCCGGGTTACTGTAGTCATAATTTGTTCCAATAATATACGAAAGTACTCAAGCTCAGTAGCGGAGAATACATTTTGAGATTTAGTGGCATCATCATAACCAAGAGAAAGAAACACCACGACTTCTTCAGAAGTAAGTTCATCATTAGTTATCTTGATCTTTTGTTGGAATGGTCGTATTTTTTCATTTATGTCTTTAATGAGATCTTTAGGAGAAACGACGTCCTCTGAAATAAATATTTTTTTAATCTAAACCAGCTTATTTTATAGGTAGTACTTAACAATTATTCTATTACCTGTAAAGGAATTAATGATTTGTTTAATTTCTGGCATAGCCATAACTCCTCGGCTAGCTATAGACCTCAAAAGGAATTTATGTATTTGATCGTAAGTCATTGTCCTATTTTTAGT
>NW_013526915.1:264169-268604 GCF_000836215.1 Papilio polytes | reverse complement strand
TCAAAACCAAAGACAATTTTAAATGACAAAAGTCAACTGTCAATGTCAATTTGAGTTGTTGAGTGTTGCCAGCTGCCGAAGTATTTACACCATAGAGGTCACTGATCGTTATTCAAAGTCCAACGATGTTAAATCTATTTAAGGTAACAGGAAACTAAGTCCATGTTTTTTTTTAGGACATATATATTTTTCTCGATATGGTTTTCTTTTAGGTAACAGGCGATTTTCAGTTATGTTCTATAAACAAAATAGAACCTCGAAAATAATAAGCGATCACTTGCATAAAGTGCTATCACAATTTTAATTGACAAATCCGTAATTTATTGAGATTTAAGGTGATAAATAATTAATCAGAACAAATAAACTAATGCATTGTCTGTTCTTTAAGCCAGACAAAGTAAGCGGATTACTCGTCTAAACAGTTAAATGATTAGCAACGAAAATTTCGAGTGCAACGAGAAATGCGGCGTAAAGTTTTAATGGACTTTTTGCAGTTGGCAGAACAACACGCCATTATTTAGAGATACAGCAAACACACATGTGTTTATTTATGATCTTAATAAATTGTTAACAACGTTTCGGCGCTCATATTTAGGTTCAGGAAATTCAAAATTATGTTAAAAAGGTTTACGTAACATGCTTGTATTTTGTAAATCCAGTTTCATCAAAATTATTTTTAAACAGCCGAAAGAAAAGTTTTATATATAACAGTTATTTTTAAAAATAACGTCGTTTGTAGAATAAGTTAACTTTTCTCTTCATTTCATGTTCCTTCCTTGAGGGTACTCAAAGATAAATAGTTGTAAAATAATTTTGAAGGTTTTGCATTCTTGCCAAGAAAATTCCTTGTATGGGAATTTTGTGATGGGTAAAGCAAATATTTGAGACGTTACCAAAGCCACAATCATCTTAGACGACATCGTGACTCAAGCTCCGATATTCGAATAACTCAAACTATTCTGCATCGTTTGCTTTGAGGTTTAAATTGCCACCGCAGTTAGTGAACTTGTGAATTTGATAACTTTTTAGCCACCGAGTGCAGGATATGACTATAACAGGATAAAATAATATAAAAAGTAATGATTTGTATTTTTGTATGTATTGAAATAAATACAAAACTAGTGGGTTTTTAGTTACAAAAAAACTGGTGGACGAAGTCGCGAGCAACAGCTAGTAACAGAATAAAGTGAAAATCATTAAAATGAAACGATGATCATGGCAATCATTCAGTTAAACAGATTATTATGATTTAAAACTCAACGATAACGGAATCTTCGATAAAAATGTTTAGTCTTAAAAGATGGTAAGAGTTATTAATTTTCTATTTCAATTTCGTAAAAAGATTATTTACATTGTTAACCTTTTGATTCTTTAAAGTAGAATTTTTAAAATTATCAAATAACGTGAAGGTATATTTGAATAATTTTTAACGCAATGATACAATGTTTTTCATAATTCGAATATCAAGATAAACGATTGTGCTCGTAGTTTTATTTGCATATTTGTTTTTCAGAGCCTGACAATGATGGTAATGTGAAACATTTGGAACAATGCCTAAATGTAAACGTGTTAACGACGTAATTACTGAACTAAACACATTTATGTTAAGGTAAAAGAACACAAAGAAGTTTCAGTATAACTGCTGTTAATGTAAGTGAGAATATTTTTTTTATTTTACAATTTTCTATGCGAATGCTTGAGGAAATTCCCAAGGCTCTAGCTACAAATTGCTGTCGATGTTCGCGCGCTCCAGAATTAGATAACGACCTAGACAATTTTCCCAAGTTATGATGTATGAATTATAGAATATGTATGTAGATGACCGACTAAACCTTCCTATTCTTTGCTTCTTTTATCTGAAATTGTAAAGCACAGGACGGTATAGACGTTTAAAATTAAAATTATTTACTACACTTGTCTTTCTTAGGGTCTGTCCCACCACGGGCTGATAGAGACTCAGATTAAAAATGGCGTCACTGTTAGATAAGAGAACAATATCCTATATTTCCATCAGATATTTTACACGTTGGATTGTTATCAGACAATTTACATTTTGGTGGGACAGGCCCTTAGAATTGTAATTAGAAAATCATCCAGTCTACGATACTAAAGCTACATTATAAGTAACATGTTAAGGCGTCAAAAGTGATAATCAATAATTCCGTGGATAAATTGGACCACTCAAGGTTAGGCGAGTCCCAAAGAGTCCTTTCGACTCTCCCTTAACTTCCGAAGATGACTCAATCGTTCGCCGCGATTAGTGAAGTTTCACAACACGACGTAATATCGAGACAAAAGACGTTAACAAGTTGGTGCAACTTTAACGCGACCCTCTTCCTATGAGGTCCATTTACGCTTTGAATTATGTTAGCTATTTTACTAAATTCCTTTTTGGTGGTTACGATAATAGTTTGATGTTTTAATTTTACTGTCAACAATCCTTTTAGAGGCTTCGAAGATAGCGAAGTTAGGGTTTGAGTGATTAATGAATTAGTGCTTCATATAGGCTTCTTATTTTTTATTCAACTTGAGCACATATGAAGTCGCGAACTAAAGCTAGTAAATAAAGGAAAATAATTAATTTTGAAATACAAAATAACTGTATTAAAATTGAGTTCTGAATGAAATTCTTTGGCTGTCTCGTAAAAATGATTTAGCTTCCAATATTAAAGTGCAGTACTTCACAGTGCTCTGAACTTATTACAGCGTTCAAAGAAATAGACAGACTCGCTTTATGAGATTTATTAGTCCGATATAAGTGGGTTATAAATAATTGAATTTAAAATACTCTTACATTTTAAAATGAATGTTATAGAATATCAATTTGTAGTATTTCTCTACTTATCGAGATATTTCGGTAGACTTATTTCATTTTTAATAAGTACAGTGTCGTTAATTCAGTGTTGTAAGCAAGCGACAAAATTGCGATGCTACCACTACTTACAGACTATTGTGTTAGATATTTCCACAAATGATTTCCTTTAAAATATAGACGGACGGCCATATTAACAATACTTGTAAATTACTTTAAAACACACAAACAGAACTTCAACACGACATCTCTTTCTTATTAGAAACGACTTGCATGAAGGCGAATTTCTACAAAACAATTTGTTTATCTAATTTTAAGTGTGTATTAGACGATATTCTCTCCATGTATTTATTTTGAAACCAATGAATAGTTAAGGAAATAAAATTATTACGTCAAGAAGCAGTTGTAAAGTAGCACTGGCTTCGTTTGCATTAAACTCAAGTAATTGGTTCCCAGTTTGTTGATTATCCTATTTCTTCTAGACACCCTATTACTGGATAAATAAGTGTATGTCTAAGTGAGAAATACACAAAGCATGAAATTAGATCTTCTAATTTAAATTATCTAAAGATACTATTTATTTATTTCATTATTATTTTTTATTGATACAATGAAACTATTAACAGTCAAAAATGTTTAATTCGTACTTCTGAATTACAAAAAACGTTTGACCGCAATATATGCTACTATTTAATTACAAGCAAATTGCAGTCACTAGCAATACACCACATTCATTGTGTAAAATTCGTTGAAATGACCAATTGAATATAAGTGTAGGTTTAATTTAATTACTCATTTAAAATGTTAACCATCATTGAATGGGCGTCGTAATATCTTATGTGGATTATTCGCTAAATTATCGAACACATTCGTAAAATTTCAACTATTTTAATTTTCTCTTGAATATGTAATCTGTACACATTGATGCTGTCAACTTGAATTTGAAATTTAAACATCTTTCACATTATATTGAACAACATTTCAATCAGTAACTTCAAAATTTCATAGAAAGCTCCAATAGCACTACTGGTTTTCCACAAAAGCACTTTGCCTGTAGAACTACAGGAGCAAGTAAATTTTAGCTGAGAGCTAAGTCTCTATAAATGATATTATTAATATACTTACATTCGGTAAATTTACATTCAAAACGTATTTATTGCCTTTTATATTTCATTTTTAATATGCTATAATTACTGCGAGAGCCGTTATTTTGTAGTATTCCAAAATATACTGTCTTGTCCCTTTAACCTTAATTAACCTACTTAAATTTCCTTTACTAATCTTATCTCTTATCTCTATTCCAGCACCGGCCCTCGCAGCACCAAACACCGGACATTCCACGATGACATGCGGCACGGATTCCTGCACATCCGGATCGCACCCACACGACGGGCTCTTCTTCCAATGGAACATGTTCAGGTAAGAATCCCCATGATCTGTAAAAAATGCATTCAGCCATTTATTTGTATACGGTGCAAAAATTCCCCAGCTTTAATTTCCGGCAGAGAATCTCCGCGGCGCTATCCCAAATAGATGTCGTCGCTCCGCCTTTACCTTCGATTTTGCTACCGTCGGTGGAAAAAATTACAGTTCGCTGGCCCACTTCACCACCGTCCGTCATGC
>NW_013526915.1:246295-263647 GCF_000836215.1 Papilio polytes | reverse complement strand
TTTGTTACTGGCTTCTCTATTATCTATCTGTATTATCTGTCTTTTATTTATTGGCTTATACAGAAATGGGTATGTGTGTTTGAAAAAGAAAGATAGATCATGGTCTGATAAACTATAGTAGAGTAACATCTTCCAGGTCTTCTATATTTGTTTTACTATCTCTCTAGACATTACGTAGAACTTCCAATTAAGCTAAATTCGTAACTTTATTTTAATTGTAATTAAGTGTAGGTATGTTTTCATGACATTCTTAATATTATACTTTATTTTATTAACGAGAAAACAGCGTTAACATGTTAGATATCGGTGTATTCTTGTAATACTAAGCCTTGTAGGAAACAGATATGTGCGTTGGTTACCGCTTCCAAAAAAATTACACAAAAATATATTTCAATTAATTAATAAAAATTAACAATCGACTTATACAAACAATCAATTTGAAAGGTCCCGTTCAGGCGGGTGCTTCATATTTCGCAGCCCATTCAAAATGTTCAGTCAGTCTCATTCATATTTACATTGCTCTACAATGTTTTTTTTGAATGGCACTCTCACTGCAGCTTGCAGATTTTTATGTCGACTCTACGAAGTGGTCGTCATTCAGAAGCATTACATGTAAACAAGTACAATTACATTTTCTTTAAATCCTTAAAAATATTATATTTAGCTTTAAATTCAAAGAAAAATAGGTTAAAGCCCGGTATATATTCATATTTATAAGCTAATAATTTCTTCTGAAAGCTTTTACAATACCTACAATCCAGTCTTAATTTAAGTCATTATTATTAGCTCTAAATGAAAAAAATCCGGTGAATTTTTAAAAAGAAACGAAAGACTGCGGCCGTCTACACCATCAACAATTGACACTTGATTGACGCACTTCGAACGACACGGAATTAAAATTCTATCAGGCGTCTTTCGACATGATAAAACGCTCGGATTGTAATGAATAAAAAATAATGTAGGACAAGGAAATGGTAGAATTTAGATTTTTTTTGTCATTAATATAAGACAACGGAAGTGTCTATTTAAACATAATATTTGTATACAAAATTACTGTAAATTTAAAATGTATTAAATGTTGACGAAATATTATTTTCTCATGATTGCTAACGTTTTATATTGTGGTATTCGCTTCATCGAATATCACGAGGCGGGAACAATTGAATGGAACAACGGATCTATTGCAACCTTATTGGTTTGTTGTCTAATTGCTTTATCCTGTGCAGGCTAACGTTTTCCTAACGTATAAACGTTTATCCTATCTAGAGATCGATTTGCCCTATAGGATTTTATCCCATTACATCGATAGATTGTATGGAAATGAAATGAGATTGTATAGATCAACGAAAATCTTAAAATATGTCGATAACTAAACTATCATAGTAATATTATAAATGCGAAAGTTTAAATAGATGGATGTTTGTTAGAGTTTGTAGCCTAAACTGCTGAACGGATTTTGATAAAACTTGGTATAGATGTAGAGGATAGTCTGAAAGAACACATAGGCCACTTTCTTTTGTTTTATTTTATTCCACGCGAATGGAGTCGCGGGTGAAACGTAGTAATTTATAAACGTTTTCAACTATATCTTTGTATATTGTTTTAAATATTAACAAGTTATTTGTAAGTAGGTTTTAATTTGCTTTATAAATCTAGAGTATGTGTTTCGGAAACTGTTTTATAATATACGGCAGCGTTGTAACTGAACGCAAGATGGAGCAATTAGGGAGCCGACCGGTAAAGCTTTAATAGGAATGTCGTGTGCAACACAATCCAATTGTGCCAGCCCGCTGTTGTTCAATAAACCGTGAATTGAAAACTAAAGTTATGTTCTAACTGTTAAAATAACGCAATATTTATTTAAGAATAGTATACATAGTGTTTTCACTACTTTTATTAGGTAAAAGAAAAAAAATCAAATTTTGCATGTTAAGACAATTATATAGAGGCCAATTAAAATTTTTTAAAATAATTCTTTTTAAATTGAAGTAACAAAAGGGGCATATTGTTATTATAGGTGGCCAATACTGTCAAAAGGATCTAGACTGGTAGTTTTGTTATTTAATGATGAACAGAAGATTCACAAATTTCATCCTGGGTATTAAAGAAACCTAAAGACCTGTGCCACCAAATTGTAAATTGTCTGGTAAGAATCCAACGTGTAATAATGTGATGGAAATATCGGATTTCGTTCCCTTATCTGAGTGTGACGTCATTTTTAAGCTATCTGAGCCTGTATCAGCCAGTGGTAGGACAGAATTAAATCTCTTAACTTAAAATAATACGGTAAGGTAAAGTGATCATAAAATATATTAAATTGTTGCCAATTTCAATGAAGCGTAAAAGAGCTATCGGCTACCTGTGGAGACTAATAGATTAATTATCTGGCAGTCTGTCAAAGCTGCCGGAGTCATTAGTGATCGTTAATTCCCTACAGGGCCTAGAAAATTAATGGTCTATGTCGCTAACAGTGAACCATATGAAAATTGTACACGTAGAATTTATCTCGTGATTTACAATAACTTTATACATGATTTTATTATTATTTATTTACATTAAAGAAAAGTTATTTTGTTTCCCCACGCATTTGTCATGTATTTACATCAAAAATTTGTATAGAAATACCTATTGACAAACTGTTCATTTTTGCCTGTGACGTCCGCGTAGAGTTAAAAAAAAAAGTAAGCAGCCTATGTTGTTCTTCCAGACTATCCTCTACATCTGTGCCAAATTTCATCGAGATCCATCCAGGTGTTTAGGCTACAACTCTAACAAACATCCATCCATCTATCTAAACTTTCGCATTTGTAATATTAGTATAAATGAACAATACAACAAAAATGTTTTCCTTTTCTGTACTATTTATATAACACAGTGCATAAAGAATTAAGCAAACGTTATTTTAATTTTCTCATAGTTTTGAGTTACGTTTCGAGCTCCGGAGCAAACGCAGTTAATGAGTTTAAAAATCTCATTGTGCGCTCAATGAGCGAGTGTTTCTAAGAACATTGCCAGGAATTACAAGTACTATTGTAGAAAATTGCACTTTACTATTAAAAGCTAAGTGAATTTATTTTTAATTTTAATTATAATTGTCTGGTAAACTTAGTACTACGTAAACGTTAAATGTTCTGACATAATTAGATTTGTCAGTTGCATTGTCAAAATTAATCTAATTTAAACATCAAATGTACATAACTTAGAGCTTGCGCACACTTTTGAGTAAACTATCGCACAACTATTTAATGTGCACACTACTCGTTTAGTTATGCAACTAAACAGTTGAGTTAGCTACGAAACAATTGATAATCGCACAATAACTGTATAGCTTAGTTTGTTATTGATGTAAAAATACTCTAAATGATATAGTGAAATACCACTTTGTACTTGATTGTACTTACTATGTCTTGTGTTAATATTTACGGTAAATTATTGGATGTCTTTACACAGTGTTATCTATACTTCTATACTATTATAATAAAGCGTTAACACACACTTCTTTGTTGCCTAAGATGTCAGCAATTACAGCATATTTTCGAATAACTTTTTTTTTATAAAAAGCCCTACGCTTACGTCACACTTTAGGCTATATATTTTCACGCCATTAAACTTAGGGGGCAAATGTTTTGGATATAAACCCTAATGTAGGAAAGATACCATAATATACTGCTAGCATCAAGGAAACAAGATTGCCAAGGTTTGTCATGTCATGTCAGTTTGACATTTGCTATTGATAATTTAACAAATGTAAACAATAAAATAAAATTTTTAGAATGTCATGCGGATGAAGCCGTACGGAAACAGCTATAAGATAATGTAGTAATAATAATATTAATCGAATAATATCGATATATTGTAATACACAGCTGTATTGATGTCTAAACGACGCTATCAACCCGATAACTGATCTAGAGACGTTAAACTAATTATAACTGAAATAGGTTTGGTCGAGAACGACCTCAATGTCACAGAATACTACCGCAGATTGGCAATTTCCACTGTCATAGTCTAGTTTTCGTGTGATGAAGGAATTTCTACGAATAAAGGAGCAATTTGCCATTTGTAGAAAATATTAATAGTTAATTTGACTTCTATTTGCTTACAATGTAAAACTGACGACTTAATAACAGACGTCAGTATATCAAACAGACACTGATAGTTAAAATGAGTAATGTAAAATTAACGAAGCAAACAAAGTCTAGATCATTTTCTCGACATTTCCTACAGTTTCTTTAAAAACAAACAGGTCTATTTTTAAAAAAATGTGGTTTTAATTAGAGTTTAAAAAAACAAAGACAATCAGGAATAGGTCTGAATTTAAAAGGCTCTGCTAATTGTGCTCGCCGACCGATTGCAAGTGACACTTGAGGGACGCTATTGACTTCGATTTGTCGCAGAGAAAAAAACAGCCTATCTGTTGCTGAAATGAAAGTTAAACAATGATTAAAAGAAAAGTAAAAAACATTTTGGTTTAAAAACTGTCCACGGTTTGAGCAAAATTATAGTAAAAAAATTCACTAATGATTATTTTATATACCACCACATTTCGCCTGCGTCTCTGTCCGCGTGGAATTAAAAAGAAAGAAAGAAAGTAGCATATGGGTTCTTCCGAACTATCCTCTACATGAATACCAAATTTAATCGAGATATGATCAGCACTTTAGGCTACAAACTGTAACATCACAACAACATCCATCCATCCATCTAAACTTTCGCATTTATAATATTACTAAGGATTAAGAATAAAGTGTTATATTAAACGCTTTAAAACGTTATAGCAGTAACAAAGGTTTAAGCTGAATTAACTAAATATTTGACTTAACTTTAAAGTTAAAACAATTAGATGTTTCGAGTCCGCATTGTAGTTTAAATTGCAATTGTTTATTTGATACCGCCAAGCGGAAATTGAACTGGTAAATCCTAATTGAACTCCGAACAAGGAAACTAATCCCAATTGAATGAAAAAAAAAAACTTTCCATATACTTGCAATTGTATTTTTACGTGTGTATTTTATTACATTGAGGTGAGAAAATAGCTCGGTTTTTAACATGTAACTATTTAGAGAAAAAGATTAATTCGAATGTTATAGAGTAAAATTTTACTTTTTAAATTTTACAATTACGCAAGCTATTAATAGAAGAAATTTTATATTACGTTACAGAAATACTACTGGCTAAAAACGGCAATAGTCAGTCATGATCGGATTTAATTTACGTCACCAATTTCAAATTCCGTTCGTCGAATTCTCAAATTCATAGTTAATGGAACTGAATACGTCTTTAATACCGGTCTAGATTCTAAATAATGTCGATCTCTTAAGACGTAAGATACTGAATAAGTGAATATCTAACTTAATTAAAACTTATAATAGACTTAAGAAAAAATCCTTATTAAAACGTGTTAAGCTGTGTAACATAACGAAAGTACCGCCTGAGTATATTACACAGATTGTATAGTACAAGCTATTACTCGTATAATGCAAATACCGTTAACAGCGTAGTTCCCTCCAAGTCATAGAGGTTGCGGTTTTGAAGGGAAATTTGCCTGATACTATGCAGCAATTATTTGCTAAACTTAGAAGCTTGAATCTTATATTCTTAGAATATTTGAATATGCGCTGAAAGAGTATGCTTTAAGGATATGAAATATTTTAGTATGCGGAAATAATTTTGTAAAATGTAAGACATTGTTTAGCGTATGTATTGTTAAGAAAAATATATTAATGACATCGAGAATTTTACTTGTTTGAAGTAGGTTTAAAATCAATAAAAACCTTACTTATTTTATCATAAGGTGGCAAACGAGCAAGCGGCCACCTGAATCCGCCAAAATGGTGAAGCGACCGATGCCCATAGACCCTTACCCTTAGTCGACAGACGAGGAGACGCATATAAAGAGGATGTTTCCTCTTTCTATGCGTCTCCTGTACCGTCGAATCCACGTTCCCTTCCCAACCTTTTCGTATAAGTAAGAGGGTGGAAAGGAAAAGGTGGACCTCCGGCACCACACTCATCCGACGAAACGAGGAATTGCTTCTACTTAACGCCTATCTACTGTGGTCGTGGTATTGCACCGGGCGAGCCTACCCATTCTAGCGAAGATGTTAAAGTGTGCTCTACCACTGTTAAGACTGAATTGACTTGAAATAACGTGTCTCTAAATTTATGTTTCATTATTAAAAAGTCATTATATTTATAGGTTATTTTATAGAGAATGATTTTTTTATTTTAATGAGATATGACAGTTGATAAAAATATATGGAAGAGCAACATATACGTCGACTCTTTGGAGGGACAAGGTCCGATGATGATGATTCTTTGCTAATTATTGTTGTAAAATGATTTATTTTTAAATAACTAAACGTCGCGTAATTTTATATTGGTCTCTAAACACAGAGAACGTTTTGAAATAGCAAGTTAGTAAATTGCATTCAAGTTCAATTGTGTTTCCGTTGCCAATAGAAGTCCAAATTGGTCCATTAAAAGTTTTAAATCGCTCTCTTCCTGCACTATGTGAGAGTTATGTAGTATACAATTGTATACAAATAATATTTATACGTCTAGCTGTTCCCGTCCGGCTTCATCAGCATAAATGTATGAAAAATTTATCGTTTACATTGCAAAAGTCAAAATAACATGACTTTATGACATACCATGCCAATCTTACGTCCTTGATGTTGGCAGCTTGTAGCTTATAGTCCCTTTCCCACATTAGGTGTTTGTTATCCAATTTATTTATCCCTTAAGTTTAATAACTTGAAAATATAATATATAGCCTAAAGCGGGACGTAAGTGTAGGGCTTTTTATTAATGAAAGA
This sequence comes from Papilio polytes, assembly GCF_000836215.1. Lineage (NCBI taxonomy): Eukaryota > Metazoa > Arthropoda > Insecta > Lepidoptera > Papilionidae > Papilio > Papilio polytes. Next base: position 256,829 of record NW_013526915.1, on the reverse strand, counting down.
ATCATTCAAAACTATGCTGTGATTGCTGACATCTTACGCCACAAAGTAGTGTGTGTTTACGCTTTATTATATTAGAAAATTCTAGTAGCATCCATCTTAATAACATCTTTTTTTGTCTGTAAAGTTTTTTTTCTGTCACGGAAACATTTTGTTGAGACTAAAAATACATTTTAAGTAAAATAAAGTAACCGCTTAATGTTACTTTACGTTAAGAGTTGTCATCAAAAAGGCGATTAATTTTTCATCTAATTTTAAGTGCCCTGTCCATTGTTAAAGGTTAACATTTTGCCAACGTTAAGTATTTCTGTTTTTAATAATGAAAAGGCTTAAAGAGAGTATTCTTAACACTAGCTGTATCTAGCTACATCCGCATAAAATTAAAAACATTATTTTCTTGTTTACATTTGTCAAATTCTCAATTGCAAATGTCAAAATGGCATGACATGATGCCAAACCATGGCAATATTACTTCCTTGATGTTTTCAGCTTGTAACATATGGTCCCTTTTCCACATTGGGATTTTTATCTAATTTATTTTCTCCCTAAGTTTAATAGCGTCTAAATATATAGCTACGCTAGTTTAGGCTTTATTATATTAGTAGAGATGGATAGATACCTTTTAATTTCTAATTACGCAACTGAACAATTAATTAATTACGTGTAAAGTAATAGAAATTGTAATAGTTTATTTGATATCGTCAAGCGGAAATTGAACTGGTAAATCCTAATTGAACTCTGTACTAACCGAACAAGGCAACTAATCCCGTTTTAACAAAAAAAAAAAACTTTCTACGTTTGTTTGAAACAACTTTAATATTGTACAATAGATATTATAAAAAATCGAAGCAGTATTTGTTAATTATTACTTTATTAGTAATGTTATAAATACGAAAGTATAAACGGATATATGTTAGAGTTTACCACCTAAACTACTAAACGGATCTCGATGAAATTTGGCATGGATGTAGAGTAGCGCAATTGCGGTTGAAAGCTAAATATAAAATATTTATAATATAAACTCAATAGACTAGCATCAAGAATATGACATATACTTGTGTATCATTTACCTTCTTGTTTTTATTTTCTGCCTTCTTCCTTATAAACTAGCGTTATCGTTCAATTGGTGTCAGTTATAAGTAAACAGTTAAGGAGTTTATTTAAACAACGTATTAACATAAATATAACAGCCTTAGGATGCTTCTGGGGCTCCCCCAACACTGCACTGCGTCAAAGATGTTGAATACGCGGATTGACGGCTTTAACGCCATACTGCGCAAACAGTCGGCTTCTCTTTTACGTAGAGTTTGGGAGAGTACCAACAGCGTCAAGTGGGCTAAGTGTACCCGACTGCCCGACCATGGGCTATTGGCTGCGCGTACGCGTAGGCGGCATTAGGTCATGTTTTAAGTAGATGTATTGTTTTTTGTCAATTGTAAATATATCTGTGTGTAATTTATCTTACATGAGTTAAATAAATAAAAATATAAACTACTTTATTCTATCGATGTAATAACTTTAATACGCGATAAAAACCATAGAATGGGTTAAGCTGAATTTTTAAATATCAACCGTACATCGTGGTCACTGTTTTTTGGAATACCGATAACACTTTCATTAGGACAAACACGTAGGATTTGTAATAACAAATTTGCTAGCGCAGTAGACACGGTGCGGTCTTAACGTTGAGAATTCTGAATATTCACAGTAACTATATCATATGCAGAACTATAGCCATTAAGGCAACGTTTGTAAACATCAATTACAAAGCAACAAATAACTAGGAACCGAACGCTGCACTTTGTGTTCATTTGTTATCTGTCATAAACTGCTTCCGTTGCTTTAGCGCTTTCATTTAACGAAACAACGTAATGGCGTTAAACAATAACGTGCAATATATTGCTTGGGTTTTATGTTCTAATTGCTGTTATAATTTACAGAATATGGTAATTATTTAATATGTTTTTGTGTGTTTACTAAATATTGCCCTAATATCTTACTCATATAAATACAAAAAAATAACGGCTAAACAGATCTTGCTGATTTAGCATAAAAGTAGACCACAGTCTGGAAGCACTCATTGTCTACTAATCAAGTTTTTTTTTTAATTCCTTGAGGACAGAATCCTGGGCAACAGCTAGTCAATAAAAATACGATTGTCAATTGTTTTTATTTGAAAAGAAATACCATCCTCATCATATCGATGGCTGGCATTCCACAAGCCGGTTTGTGGAACGGTCTGTCCTCGGCGGTATTTCCAAACCAATGCGACTAAGGGTCTTTCAAGAAACGCGCCTCTAATTTCCTCAACGCATCTGTAGTTCCTTTGGTGTTGTGGATGTCCATGGGCGTCGTCAATCACCTCTGTGGTCGCTTTGTTTGCCCCCTTTTATTATAAAAAAAATAAACAGTAGTATTGTAGCAGACGTCGATTATCTATTTAACATTTATAAATCCACTTGATATTTATTTAAATGTTTTATTAAATACATTAGCAATTCGATATAATGCTTGTATAAATAATTTATTCCCACCTTTGCATAAATTCCGTTTACCCAACTCTGAATTCATAACTCCGGATGTTTTGAATACCGAATCAAATTATCTCTATTAAAAGTTCTGGGAACTCTTAACGTTTAAGGATTTATAAAACGATATAAACTTATACTAATTTATATATAAATGTTATATTTAACCTTTGGCTTACATTTAATTTTGTATTGTTTAAATTATGGAATAGTTTTTTTTATTATATTTAATAGGGATCTCGATGAAATTTGGCGTAGATGTAGAGTATAGTCTGGAAAAACATATAGGCTACTTGCTTTTGTTTTTTTAATTCCGCGCAAACGGAGTCGCGGGCAAGAGCTAGTACAAACAAAAATACAAATCTTTCTTCTTTATAACTTTAGTATAAACTTTTACAAAGACTATTAAGATAATATGGTTTAAAATTTATATAAACAAAACATATTTAAAAGATTTTATTAGGAACCTGAAATAAGCGATTTTAATTCAAATGAAACTTAAACGCGAAGTTTCTTTTGATTTCCTAAACAACATAAACTTTCTTTGGTCAAGGCCTTAAGTTGTATTTATAGCGGTTCTGAAACTTCTTTAGTAAGTTAACAGAGTAAAAATAATTAGTATGAAATAAAATAAAATTCGAATTAGCGTACAGGAAAATAAGAAAGTGTAAACGTGTGTTGCAATTTCATATATAGCATTTTATTTTCTAACTGAAATAAAAGAAATACGTTAAATATTTTTTTTATCACAATAAATGCTAAAGTTTAGATAGATGGATGTTTTTGGAACGATATCGATGTAGTAATAAGTCCAGCAGAACGCATATATTAAGGTTTTTATAATGCAATCGCGTTAAGTCGCTCAAAACCTAGGTTATACTAATATTATGAAGAGGAAAGATTTATATTTTGATATGTATTGAAATAACTCAAAAACTACTGGACCGATTTCAAAAATTCTTGCAGCATTAAAAAGCTATGTTAACACTGAGTAACATAGACTATATTTTTACTATTATATTAATTTCGCGCGAAGTCTCAAGCATATTTTACAAAAACAAAATGTAAATGATAACTTAAGCAGCTTACTTTTATATTTAGGAATAACTTGGGAGATAAAACATCTAAAATACAGAAAAGCGATCGTAAATAAGTATCACGGTTATTTACATTTTCTTTACTTAGAGACTTTTTCTGTGTAAATAAGATGATAAATAGCTTTTCCAATTTTTTCTTCAATAGTCTCCACAGCTCAGAGAATATCTGTCTACTTTAGTAAAAGGTTCAAATACAAGGGTCAGAAGTACCCAAATACGAACCCTTAATTTTATTTTGTACCAAGATAAACAAATTTTAAATTACAGCGAATGGCCCGTGAAATGAAACAGGATTAGGCAATTTACAGATAATTTAAACATCTTTTGTTATCAAATTGTTTTGGTCACCTTTGTTATTTTAGCACTGAATTGTTATTGCGTTGTCATACAAAACAAAACATAATACAGTAGAACCACGATAACTCAAACCTCGGTAACTTAAAAATATCTCTAACTTCAACAACAACACACATGTACAACAACATACACCCTTGATAAGTTGAAATCGCTTTAACTCAAAAAAAAAGTGTTTCCCTTGGACTTTAACTTATCGAGGTTCTACTGTAATTACTTCCTCTGATAAAAATAAGATGGTTATGTTTTGGTAAACTTTAGATGTCGATAGACATACGTATCATTAGTACACTGGACCGTAAAACCGGTTTTCTGTAGTAGCAATTGGGACAAACAACTTAAGCCTTTGAAAGAAAGCGCTCATTTGCAAACGCCGTCGGCCAAAACAGCGAAATTTTCGCTTGGAATAAAACAACAGGGATCTGTTAAAAACAAGTTTCTCCGTGCGCTTTCTCTACCACTAACTACAATGTGTTACAAAAAATGTATAAACATTGTTCTGAAACGTAATAGTAATAATGTTTTATTTTAGAAGTTAGATAAACATGTTAAAATAATTTTATAGTAAACAGTACCTGTGTTTTCATCCAAAATTAAGATATATTAAAAACTTTTCTCATAATAAAAATGGAATAGAGGATTATTTTTAGAAATTCAGATTAGTGCTTCAATGTTTTTGTTTTACTTTCATTAAAAATTCTTGCTCGTCATCAATATTTTTGAGCTTTAAAATAAATTTTACTAATAATATATTACTAATTACTAATATTATAAATGCGAAAGTATGGATGGGTGGATGGATGGATGGATGGATGTTTGTTAGAGTTTGTAGCCTAAACGGCTGAACAGATCTAGATGAAATTTGACACAGACGTAGAGGATAGCCTACAAGAACACATAGGCTACTCTCTTTTGTTTTTTTTTTAATTCCACGCGTACGTAGTCACGGGCGAAAGCTAGTACATTTATAAAGCGTTTTTAATAACTTGTTCTGTCGTTAATATGTGCTCATACAGTCAATGCACATTATCCAATTAATATCGGAAATGAGATATTACTCATTATAATAAATCTATAGTTCGATCCAACTTCCTGTAAAGCATCCAGTTGTTAATTAATTTTAAAACTTGTTCCTTTGCTATCTTTTGAAATTCTCTTTAGTAAAAGAGTATACTTTAACGTCCTGGTTTATTTGACGTTAATGTATTTCGTATGAATATATTGATATACATAAATATAGAGAGTTTTATTTTATATTTTAAAAAACTAAAAACATAAGTTGGCGGATATTGCGATGTTTGTAAAAATGTAAAAAAATAAAACGATTACGTACAACGGGAAAAAATGAGCACCGCAAACTCGGTATTATGCTTAAAAACATAACTGATTTCGGAAAACGGCATTTGAAGCTGAATAAAACAGACGCCATTGAAAACTTTTAAAGCACTTAAAGCCTAGATAGATTGCGAACCAAGTAGTGCTTCGTATAATAGCTTGGAAACGAACAAAAAGCCTTAACTCAAATGTTTTGCTTGATGTTAGGATAAAAGTAGACTATACAATTCCATCTGAGTACACTTCATAACAGAATGAATGAAATAATTAAATTAAAATGTAGTCATTTATGCTCTTTCACCTTATGTTTTGTAGTCTTTAGTTCCGCAGTGAAGTAAAGTTCATCATTTAACACGTTCACTGCGGCATGTAAAATCATAATTCATCTAGTGAGACGGCGGGCCGAATTACACCTCCAATTATACCCGCCAGTGCGTGGCAGGTCTTTCTAGAACCACCAGTACTAGGATAGATTAAATTGCTATAACGTAATGGAAACATAATGTATACATTTTATGTTTTTTAACCTGAGATAATCGATTCGCACTAGCGAGAGGGACATAGTTTTCTTCGTCCGCACCAAGTTAACCGCGTCAGGCCGATTTCGGTCCGTTACGCAGTGAGCGTGTTAATAATGTACACAGGAATATAAAAGGCTGTCATAACAGAGGGTCCAAAACATAGGAATTAACTACTTTACCACTATTATATTATTTCGTTACTATTGATGATAGTTAAATCAAATGAAAATTTGTAATAAAATCCAAATACAAGACAAAATTCAAAATGATTTGAATATTTGCTTCTAATTCCTGATAGACTTAATAATGTCATTGAACGTAATATATTCAATAATGAAAATTTCATAAACAAGATAGGTATAGTAAAAAATGTTTTAAAATTCAAGTACTTAATAATCAAAGTAAGAATTCCTTCCAGATGGTGAAATTCCGGGCTCAGTCCCTTTCACCTTTCCAGTATATTTGTGGTACTATTGAGAACATCAAAATACGAGGACCTTAACCGCAAGGAATTTTCCGATCGAGTTGTCCTCTCTTGAGTTATTTAGGATTCACACTTTGAATTAACCCTGTATATAAAACGTTAGTGAATTAAGGCATTTTGTAAATCGCTTTTTACAATTTAAGAAAAATAAACGTGATCAAAGATTTCATGTAAGCATGATAATGTCGTAAATATAATTCGATTGGTGATAGCTTCAAGTATAATTTCAACGAAATTCATCGTTGAAAGTCGTAATTGCGTCGTTTATCACACCCATGGTTTAATTTATTAGAGACCGCAGCATACGTAATGAATGGCTTAATTTTGTCATTACAATATCGAAAGAAATACTGCAAATTATCTTAAACTAGCTGTATGTGCGGCTTCACCCGCATGACATTATAAAAACTTTACTTTATTGTTTACATTTCTCAAATTATCAATTACAAATGTCAAAATGACATGACATGATGACAACCTTGCTTCCTTGATGTTGGCAGCAACTTATGGTCTCTTTCCCACATTGGGATTTTTATCCAAAATATTTACCCCCTAAGTTTAATGGCGTTAAAATATATAGCCTAAAGCGTGACGTAAGTGTAGGGCTTTTTATTAAAAAAAGAAATATTCAAAAATATGTTATAATTGCTGACATCTTAGGCAACATAGAAGTTTGTGTTTACGCTTTATTATAACAGTATAGATTACCTGTAAAATTAGATAACAACTAAGATTAGTATGACAATAAATTTAACTCTAACATACTCGTAGTTATAAGATAGCTTTGTCATAGAATTTTCCAGAAAGAATTTGTAATTTTAATTACAGATTGTTCGTGTCTATAAAAATGCGACTTTTAATTTCAAACTTCTGTATGCGTGGATCGGAATTAAGGAAGTTTTTAAACTATCCTCGCCACGTACATGCACTACTGCAAACTTTATATGAGAATAGAATTTTCTAGTAAAATTGTTCTCATATAACTAAAATAAAAAAAATCTTCGGTTTGCATCATTATATATTTGCTTAACCATTTTTATTATTTAAAAATTAAACTTAAACAATACGTAAAACAATAAACCACTTATACATTACAATACCTTTTTTTTTGGTGGGGGGGGGGGAATTGTTCAAAAGATACTTTGTCTTTTGGGAGGAAGGCACATTACAATACCTATTGAGCGTTTACGTCTTGGGAAATTTGCATCAATTCCTCTTGTTCGATGTTTCCAATATAACAATGAATAAAATCCTTTAAAAAGGCATTTAAAGGCCAACACTTTTGGAAATACGTCATATTTGCAGCTACAATCAAGTGAACATAATTTCAATAAGAACATGTCGAACAATATTACCACGACCACTAGTTTTTACCAACAAAATTTAACAAAATACATCTCAAAATGATTTACTACTCGATAATATGATTATGCAGAATTAAACCATTTCACATGCGTTCTCTAATAAATTAAATTATGGTTGTAATAAATAATTCAATAATGACTTTCAACTATGTATGTATTTCGCTAAATTTATACTATAAAGTATAATTGAATTTCCCCAAATTTGAAACAACCAGATTCCTCCATACCAGTTACGCATAATTCAAGGTTGGTTACGAATTGTGTCGACTTTTATTGACGTATTCGTCTAGTTAATATTCAAGCAATGAAAGCTCGTTATGTTCACTAAGTTACATCGCGTACGCTATGAGGTTCTGGTTCCGGTGTGTTCCGAGATCCCGGAACCTTCGGCTATGTCACTCTATGGCCACCGACGGGGTTTTAGTGGGTCAAATCCTAACCCTGTCTTCCCTTCAGAGGGCAATGTATCTTTGGAAAATTTCCCCCCGACACCAAAAAAATATACGAATTTTTTTTTTTTAAAAATAGAACTTATATTACAGTATTGTTCTAGTTCCTATAAAGTTATATCCATCAAATGGAATAACAACACTTTAAACTTTCTGCTTTGGTTGTAAAGTATTTTGCATACAAAAATTAATTTTATGATTATATTTTCTTGCAGGATAATTGTCTGAATTCAAATCATTTAGAGTCTTACTGGCAATCTATTGTAATTTAATAATTATGCTTGTTATTTAAAATTTATAAGGATGTTAATATTATATAAAAAGCATCAAATAATAGGTTGTAAAATAAAGCTGCAAATTTTGCACGCTGCGGTTGCCAATAAATTATGCCGCGGTTGTGATAAACGAGACAATCATGATTTTCACAGACGCAAGTGTTAAACTGTGAATTATTAACAATCGAATATAAAAATAGCAATAGTTCATTGGCTGGACGGTCCACTTTAAATTAATTAACGATTCATAATACTTAAAAAGGTCTACGAGTAGTAAACCTGAGATTGTTCGACGTAAGGAATTTATGTTACTCTAGTATATTCTTGAGTAAGTTTTAATAAGAATGTATTTTAAAATATAAATGTATCATTAGCAATATTATTAAAATAAAAAATAAATAATTGCTAGTACCACTGATGATATATTCACAAAAAATAATTATCTCTTCCCCTAAACAAAATGTTTCATGTGAATATAACAGGACAGCAAACTTACTATTAATATAACTGCCACCAACAGTGGTAGAGCCCGCTTAAACATCTTCGCACGAATGGGTCGGCTCGCCCGGTGCAATACCACGACCATACAGAAGACAGGGGTGAAGTGGGAGCAATTGGTTTCGTTTGATGAGTGTGGTGTCGGAGGTCCAACTTTAGTCCCTTTTCGTTCCCACCCTTTCTTATAAGAAGAGGATGAGAAGAGAACTTGGATTTGACGGTGAAGGAGACGCATATGAAGGGGAAATATCCTCTTTAAATGCGTCTCCTCCGTCGATTAAGGGTAGAGCACGTATCCGCTGTTGAAGATGTCTATGGGCAGCGGTCGCTTCGCTTATTTGGCGGAATCAGTGGCCTCGTTTGCCACCTTATATTAAAAAAATAATTATAACGAATACACCTTGGGACACTTTTTATCAGAACATCATATAGCAATAAAATGCTTAAGCTCTAAAGGTGCATAATAGATTTAAATGTAGGTGAATTAAGCTATTAAGGTTCAGTGAGCATTCCAAAACCATTTAAATAGTTCCGAGTCCGCAAGCGGCCTCATAACTTAGAATTTATGACGTTCTTATACTAATACTTTGTTTGGAATACTAAATCAAAGTACTTATATTAAGCTTAAAACTTAAATAAGACAAGATTAAAACTATTAAGAAAAGAAATAAGATGTTATATACAGAAACTGTCACAGATTATAGTGTATTTTAATAAAATATAAAACCCCAAAGGATGTAATTGTTTTGATTTTTATGTATGTAGAACATTATCATAGAGTCAGTTCTACCAAATTCTTATAAATTGTCAGATAGTAATTCAACGTGTAAAGTATGAGATGGAAATATCGGATTTTGTTACCTTGACAGTGATGTCATTTTTCAGCTATCTGAGCCTCTATCAGCCACTGGTGGGACAAAGTTTAATGTGAATTAAATAAATGTAAAGAATCACTTTAAATTGAATGAGTTTTGAATGGAGAAAGTTTGAAAGCCTCCATTTATAGCGACTGTCTCGAAGCGTGTCGGTCTTCGCGCGGAAATTCAATTTAGTGGCTGTGTCCCGCTCCCGCTGCCGTCCTGACAAGTATTTAGCGAGATTCAGTCGGACCCAGCTTTGTGTTACGTTCAAAGTCATTCCCGAATAGAGTTCAACTCTAATCGAAACTTTGCAGTCAACTTCGTTGCGTTCAATTTAAGGTATAAGTGCTAAAGTCCGCATTCTCCCTAATAACCCATTCTGTTCATCAATATGGTAAATTTAATAATTGAATTTGCACATAAATACAAGTCAATGGATACTTAAAATATCGAATGTGGCATTCTTTAATTTATGTAACATTTTTCGTAACTAACTAATAATTGTGAAATTTTTGAAGTAATTTGCTGTTTACTTAGTGTATTATTAACTCGCGTTCCCAATAATTTCATCTGTATAAGTAAAGTACAGTGTAAACAATTTCAAGTAAAAATTACAATAAACTGTTATAACAATTAACGTTAACATAAAATCGCCTACTTTGCTTAAAATTTAGTTTCCCTGTTCCTAACTTCTCTATTTTGCTTTTGGTTTACCAAAATATAACGTAAACAATAAACGGTTAGTGTAATAGGATATGCCGACTATTCCAGC
>NW_013526915.1:194438-246203 GCF_000836215.1 Papilio polytes | reverse complement strand
GGTTTACTGTTTGACCGTTGTACATAATAGCTACAGCGTTCTGCAAGGTATGGCTTTTATTATTAAGTTTTGTTTACTTAACACGTTATTCTTTCGTGCGCGTTAATTTTATCTAGATTTAATAATGGCCGAAGACTTAACTGATTCATGGTCGTGGTACAGTAACGCGAGAATTATTATATTTATTAAATATTTCAATAATGTTAAGACGTATATTTAAGCACGGTTACCGACATTCAAATAGATGAGGTTTAATTTAATTTTTATGCTCGCAATTTGATAAAATTCAAGGAAATATCGAAATGTTATCTTACGATTCTAAGGAGTGAGTGAACGAAAGTGAAGCAATTTTACGCCAATTAAATATTTCTAGGTAAAATCCGTTAGTCGAACAGTTGTTATAATTAGTTCAGGAGACAGAGCCCCATTTGATATTGTAAAAATGTTTTTTGTCTAATAAAGAGTTTTTCATTAAAAAAAAAAAAGAACTTACATACTTGTTGGAGTATAATTTAACATTAAATTATCTATAGAATAATTTGCAAGGTTTGACTTGCGTCATAAAATACGGTAAAATGTTTTTAAGAGGATAATAATTTAAAATGAGGAGTAAACAATAACAAAGTCGTATGAAACAAAGAAAGGCGAAGTGATGTCCAACTTTGCACATATTTTATTTCGATTGCACCGCGTACTTGCGGCCGCCTTTAAATATATACAAGCAGTTCTTGTTAGTTGCGCTTCTGCATAAAAGTTACAAATATATTTGTAAATAATGTAAATGTACTCTTAAAGTTTGACATTTAATTAGTTTGGGGAAGATGAGTACCGTTTAACTAATTTAATTAAAGTTTGCAGACTCTGTACCTAATTTAATATTCTAAAACATTTCTGATAATATCTCAGCTTAACACTAAAACAATTTTTATATACTCAAATTAGAAGCAAATCGCCTTATACTTAACTAATCTGACGCTTATTGACATCCGCAACCAGAGTATTTCTCAAAAACAGATAACTTGGATTTTTAATAACAGTAATGAAAAAATGAGAATTGTCAACTTAACCAATTTCTATTTAAATACATACTTTCATATCCTAAGCATCGACATCTCTGTTATTTTAGTTTAAAATTATTTTTAAATTAAGAACCAATTACCATTTATAAAGCTCATGAAAGCTGTAAGATAAAAAGGAAATATTAAGCTGTAAGATATATTGTGGAAAATAACAAGATTTGAATAGATATTTCTTAATAATATCCGTTACAAACATTAGCAATATCTCTATAGTTGGAAGTAAAACTAGTAAAGTTACAGAAACAGTTGCGACAGATAACAAATGGGTCAGTATACTCCGCCACACTTGCGCTCCATAATGAAATGCAAGCAACTCGCAAACTAGTTCAATTTAAACAACACAAATACACACACTTTTCTAGAGCACAGGATTACTGACTGCCATTGATTATGTCTTTTAAATATACTATTTTAAATTTACTATTTATTAACTAAAGTCATATTTAGTAAAGTGGTGAAATGGCTTAAAATTGAAAAATCCATTAATATATTTACCTTATTTACATAATAATAATAATATTTGTAACTAGAATTCGCACGCCACTTGGTTAGTGAAATTATAAAACAAAATAGTTACATCGTTCCATGAAAATCGGTCTTGTTTTTCCGGAGATTACTCGAATAGAAACTACAAAAGTAATACGATATAAAAATGTAATACACTAGTTGTTGCTCGCTATTACTTCCGCGTGGTATTAAAAGTAGTCAAAAAGAAGCCTATGATGCTATTCAGTGATAATGTAGCTTCTTATTGATGAAAGAAATTTTGAAAACGGCCTAGTAGTTTTTGAGTTATTCCAATACACAGAAAAATTCAATTCATTGCTCTTTATAATGTAAAGTATGTACATATAGATATAATAAAAACCTTGTAGATGGAAGGAATAATTTCAAATTTGATATAGGTATAATGTAGAAAGTTGAAAAGTGTTTATTTAGGGTAAAAAAATGGAGTTTGCTATTACTTTTATTGGTTGGCTCGACGGGCCGTTCGATTAATGGTTATAGTTTTAATTGAGGTATCCGGTGCAAAGTAAATCAATTACCGCCCCGTTGCTGGCGTCATAACATTAAAAAGTATCGAAGAATCAGCGAATCTTTGTTTTTAATAAATTTAGTACTACCTTATCATTATCTACTTGCCCTTATCCCTTACAAAGGCACAGTATGTGCTGCTCTTCCATACATCTCTATCAGCCGTCATATCTGAATCCACTCCTTTCTTAAGCATATCCTCTTTCACATAATCCATCCATACTTTCTTCAGTCTTCCTCTACCTTTGTAGCCATCCACATTCAATCTTCAACACTTTTTGTTTATGTCCCCATCGTCTCGTCGCATAACATGTCCAATTTTAGTACAACTTTAAAAAGACTTTTTTCGTAACTCTTTTCGCTATCTTTCAGGTAATCGATGCTATTTGAGTCACGTAACTTCTTTCCATTTAGATATCAATTGCGTTCTTTTAAAAGTCGCCAGTTCAGCGCATGTCACATGTAAATTGACAGATTTCTTTACTAATAGTCTTAAATATATTGTATATTGTAATATCGTGCATTGGCACGATTATTTTATTTTAATTTACGGTACGTAGAGATGACATTGCATTTTGTTATAGCCTTTTTTTAATAATACTGCCAAGAATATATGAAAACATTCAGAGTCGGATAGTTCCTAACCCTACCATCTATAAATAATATCATAAAGAGAAAAGATTTGATTTTTTGGATTTTTGTATATATTGAAATAAGTCACAAAATACTAGGCCGATTTTAAAAAAAAAACTCTCACCATTAAAAAGCTACGTAATCAGTGAGAACCAAGGCCGTATTTTTATTACCGTTAAACTATCAACAGCCAGTCTTCAATAAACACTATAGTCATGTTCAGTTATGTAACAATATCGTACAAAACGGTCCAAGTGCAGTCTCGATGCTTCCTTATGAGGCAGGTAATTGGCTTTTCGTTCAGTAATTGCTGCGTCCTGTACAACGTTGGAGGAGGCTTTTGTCAATTACACGAGTATTTAGTTTACTATCAGTATATGCTCACCGACTTTATATTAAATGTCAAGTGAAATTATCTTCATTTCAACTTCAAAATATTACACAGATTTTAGTAATAAAATTCAAAGGTCATTTTGTTGATTGTGGAAAACGTAAAACAACGTTCATAGAATATATCAGGTTACTACTGGCAACAAAAGCTATTGTAACTGGCCAGTTCTTCAAAAAAATATGTTGTATTTTAAACAAAGTTTTTGTTTCGCAAAACTTGCTTTATTGAATAACACAAGGCTTCACAATTGAATTGTGCTCCGCTCGTCGGTGCTATTATTCCTTATTGGTTTGTTTACTAATTGCTTTATCCGCTCAGTTACAACATTTTCGTAACAATTTTATCGAACCTGGATTAACTAGAAGTTAGAGATTAAAAACATTGCGTCTAACCTGTTTCTAAATTCAAACTTTTTTTCTTTTTCTTGAAGTGTTTAAGGATTATAGTCAGACAGTTTAGCATAGTTTGTTTACTTTAACAAGATATTTTTATGAAGTGTGAAGTAGTGTGTTTTTACATGCAGTTTTATTAAATTACCAGCATAAAGTATCGGGCGCAGTGGGATGCGCTGAACGCTCCGGTGCAATTAAGACTTTATTGCTTTGCTCTCTAATTGCAAGATCTTGTGTCGTGTTGCTACTTTTGAATCAATTACACGTTACCCCCTAGAGGTAACGGAGACTTATTTCTTTGTTATAAAAGTTCTACACGTTCTTTATTTATATGTGAATGAAGGAGTAGGGTTTTTCTTGTGTTTTATTCCGTACTGATGATGATAGCGGAAAACGAAGGAAAGGTGTTGTTTTATTAAGTGAGAATAAGATAATTCTACATTAATATTTTTATTTACCTCTGTGTAAAAATTAATCAATAAATAGTATAGAAATCTAACTAAAATAGTCTAATTATATGCCTAATATAATTCTAGCATGACAATGTATTAAAAGCTACGCATATTCTGACTCCTTCGCTTTCGTACTTCTCTGCATCATTGTTTGTTTCTCAAATATGAAATGAGTTTAATTCTAAATTTTGACGAAAGTTTAAAACGTTGAATTAAAAACGTATATAATAGAGTTTGAAATATGTTTTGACCTCTATACAATTTAGATGAATTAAATGTTCTAATTGAGATATGAAAATGTACATTTCCTGATAACCTTTTGTTTTATTGATTTCATAATCAAATATCCCATCAAAAATACTGACTTTATACACAAAATGTTCGCATATACATTTGCTGTTATAAATTATAGTTTTCTAACTTTTATGCGGAAAATAGGGTGTAAATCACACGAAAGCTAAATTAATTTCAATTAATTTCAAAAGAACGCCATTATAATAGGTATATAACTAGATATTTTTTTCTTAGTTCAAATGTATATTTGTATTTCAACTGTGAATAGAATTAAGCCATGATTATTGCATCAAGTAAAATATTTAAGTTAAAGCTTTCTGTTCGTTTCCAAGCTATTATACGAAGCACTACTTGGTTCGCAATCTATCTAGGCTTTAAGTGCTTTAAAAGTTTTCAATGGCGTCTGTTTTATTCAGCATTTTGAACGGTATTCTCTTCTCGGAAATCAGTTATGTTTTTAAGCACTGAAGCCCAGTTTATACCTCGCAACTTAATTTTCATGTTTATTTCAATGCCTTTACGTTGCGAAATATACACTCAATTGTTCTCCAGTTTCTAAATGATTCTTGAAAAGCTTGAAGATAGTTTTTGAATAAAATATAATTCTATTTTTTATAGTTTCATTTAGCAGAATAATGATAGAAAACTAGCTTTTACCCGAGACTTCGTTCGCGCGGAATTAAAAAACAATAGTAGCCTATGTGTATTCCAAAATATGCTCTACATCTGCGTCGAATTTCATCGAGGTCCGATCAGCAGTTTAGGCTACAAACTCTAACAAATCTACCCACCCATTTAAACTTTCGCGTTTATAATGTTAGTAAGATAGAGTTGTTTCTGTATATAATATTTTTCACATAACGTCAAAAACGAGAAAAGTTGTGTAGCCACTAGTTGAACTGTCGTTAGCGGTTCACTTTTTTACGATAGTTAGTGCGGGGTCTGTCAAAATCATCGATAACTCGTCAACCGAACTTTGTTATTTTTTGTGTCCATAACGTGGCACTGCCCTATATTGCGAATAACTGGATATATTGCATTTTTCCCAAACTATGAAAAACTATTGGGTCTATAATCGATAAGTAATGACGAGATAGAACACCAAATGTTAATAACAAAATATGTTCTTTGCATCATTTTATTCACACATGTAATTACACTAACAGTTCTCTAACAAATATTAACTCTGGGTACAAACACAAAAACTGTGATGATTTATTTCGTGCTGTTGGTAACAACGAAAAGCGCACCTAACATTAAAGGTATCATTTCACATCCGTGAAGTAGTATTTAACAACGCTCATATTTTACTTTAAAACAGAGCTTGTTACTGCTTTTAAAATATCGCAATTCTTGTTACCTTTACACATTAAATATTGTACACCTAGATATTCTTAAAATGAACAATGTTAAATAGATAGTATTTACTTCAATTTCTACCTAAATATCTTATATGGATTAAAGCTGATTTTATAAAAAAACTTAAAGTAATATTTGACATACAGTCGAAATTATGCTATTCAAAAATTTTAGGCGTTCCAGTTTTCAATACTTATTGAAAGTATTTGTCAAATTTTTTAATAAATAAAATAATATTAATTTACAAATTGAGTAGTTTTTGAACTACCTTACTGTTACCTCTAGACGAAAGATAAGTCTATGCATATCTATATCTATACTATTATAATAAAGCGTAAACACACTACTTTGTGGCGTAGGATGTAAGCAATCACAGCAAATTTTTGAATAATTATTTCTTTAATGAAAACATTGCAATTACGACACGCTTTAGGCTATATATTTTCACGCTATTAAACATAAGGTAAATAAATTGTGAAAACATCCATATGTGAAAGAGACCATAAATTATAATGTCAATATTAAGAAGCAAGATTATTATGGTAACGGAAATTTTGACATTTGCTATTGAGAATTTGACAAATGTTATGTTAATGCGGATGAAGCTGCACGGGAACAGCTAGTATAATATATGGTTTGAAGCTTACTTTATGAAAAATAATATGAATTAACAACTGAAATTAAGGTTTTTAATAACTTGCTGTTCAGGTTTTAATGCTTCTAAAAATATTTTAATAATAAGTGAAACAATATTCATTCACAAAATAAATAGTTTTTGAACTATTCTTACCTCTAGACGAAAGGTAAGTCTATTAATGGATACAGTTCTAATTGGGGGCGGGACAAAGTAAATCAATTAGCCACTCTCTGCCATTAGACTTAAAGTTTGTTTAAGCATACTTATAGTTATGTTTTTCGATTACCAGTTTATTTAAATCATAGAAACAAAGACAAATAAAACCATACTCTGTCTATACTAATATTATCAAGAGGAAAGATTTGTATTTTTTATCTCTTATCTGTCTGTTTTTTTTTATTTTAAAATTTCACGCAGACGAAGTCGCGAGCATCAACTAGTACAAAACATTTTCACATAGAAAACAAATTATACAAACGTAAAATTTAATTTATAGTCAGTTTTGGTAACAATTCTTCCTTGAATATAGTTAATCGCTTAACAGATATGTTCAACATGAAAAAATAAAGAAGTTTTTGTTCTTAATATAATTTTTAACGCGTTAACTCGACTCGTTACAATTAGAAAAAGCAAAGAAAAGTAGACTATTTTTATAGACTGAAATGATTGTTAACCTAGTATAGCTGATATAATTTGTTGTCACAAGCTTTCTAAAATTACCAGACAACAATATCGCAGCGGGAGTGCTCCAGACTAGACTGGGCTATGAAATCTTTATTGCTTTGTTCTCTAATTGCTACATCTTGTGTTCCATTATAGTCTTATCAAATCAATTACACGTATAAACTGTAGGATGCCAGTAAAATAATAACTAAGGGCTTGTCCCACAATTCTTGTAAATTGACAGATAATCCAACGTATAATATTAGTGATGGAAATATCGGATTTTGGTGCTCTATCTGACGGTGACGTCACTTTTAAGGTATCTGATCTATGATGTAATTCATATTTCCGACGTATTCTAATTGATTGAAGTTCTCTATTGTTAAAACACTAAGAGCGACCGTAGACATGTTTTGTAATTAAATGTTGGAAATATTGACTTAAGAAGCTTCGCCGTGGAGTTGGATTGTTCATTTTTCATACAAAATTGTCAACAGCTATACACTAAAAGACCGTCGGTGGCTCAGTGGTTAAGGCACTTGACTTGTAATTTACAGGTCTTGGGTTCGAATCCCGCCATGTACCAATGGCATTTTCGATTTTTCGAATTTTCATATGTACATACGTTCTTACGATGAAGGAAAACATCGTGATGCAACCTGCACATGTTGGAGAAGAAATTCAAAGATATGTGAAGTCAACCAACCCGCACTCGGCCAGCGTGGTTGACTATGGCCTAGTCACCCTAACTTTAGGGTAGACTCCGAGCCCTTCCGTGGGGACGTATAGTGAGCTGGTGATGATGATACACTAAAATGCAACTGGCTTAATTGTTAACCTTATTATTTATTCAGGATAAACTTAAAAACGACTGAAAGGATTTAACTAATCTATGAATAGCAAAAAGCGTTTCTTAGAGCAAATAAAGTAGACTTTTTTATTAGTCTTTTTGCTCGAACAAAGCTGAGGTTGGTAATTTAAATACTTTAAAGTTAAGAATCACTTTAGACGACATAGTCAATATATTTTTAACCATTTAATTTCCATAGTGTCATTTGGGTAACGCTGTCTACGTCAATAATGTTCTGGTTGGAACATAGATGGATGTAGGATTTATGAATTTTAAGAACAAGCGCCATCTATTGCCCTTAATGGTTACTTATCAAAATAATCGTAACAATTTGTTAATGGCTTCCTAAATATTGTTAATACTTATGCTTAATTCTAAACTTTGCATTAATTCCGTTAGCTTGGTTTAGAATTTATGATATCTGTCGTTTTGATTATCAAATCAAGTTACACTTATTGAAAAGTACTCAGTATTTAGAACCTTATAATTATAGAGTTGCATTCCTTAAAATAACATATTGTTTTGTTTTTTTTCTGTACGTGAAAATTTGGAAATACAGAAGAGGATCATGATCTTTTATCTATAATTAAAATTAAAGGCGTTTATTGAACAAAATTTACATACAAAAAATGATACACCGTAGGCAACAGATGGTCTTAATAAATAAAATATTTCATTAAGCTTTCTTTTATATTAGCTTTAGTATTTTAATAAATTATCCTACATTGGCTTTAATTAAATAGCAAAGAAATTAATTTAAAAAATTCTTCACTGAACTTCCGTAGACTGCAATCGCAAAAGTAGCTCAACAAAGATAAAAGTTGCAATGCTAAGGGTGACACTTAATGATAAATTACTGTTAGAAAAACCATAATTACAGATATTTTTACTTTTGTTGGTGTTGGTATATATTTGTTAGATAAAGAGTAAAACAAAAAAAATAGACAATTACTACATTGGTGATTATTTTAGTCATTAATAATAAGTGTGAAAACGCTTTGGTAATCTGTTCTATAAAATGCAATATCTCGTCCTTTCATTAAGTTTATTTTAAATATTAAAATACGCCATAAGCTACGAATATAAATTTTGAAATCATCTATCGTAACGAAATACTTGTTATGGCAATTTTAAAAACGAAAACTTTTCAAGCAAACGTGACTTAAATTACACATGACATTATGGATACAAGTTTAATGTAATATTTTTAAAAAGGTTTGCAAATTTCAAAGAGATTAAACGAGGAATTTCTCTAGCAGTCACGTTTAAAACTCAGTCAATTAATCTTCCGGCGGCAGAGACTTTTATCGGAAGATTTATCCAACTTGTCTAGTTTAATATTTTTAAGGTATGTAAACAAAATATTTATGTTATAATATCATTACTAATGGTTCTATATACATTACTTAGGTCTGAAATTAAAAAAAAAGAACACGATATCGATCAATTTTGGGCAAGAAATCTTTTAGCTATTATATCATTTAACTGTATTATTATGTATAGGAAAGAAATCTTGATAAAACCAAACATTTAGAATAATAAATTATTAAGGCTTCGAAGTTTTTCTTACGTTAAAACTTAAACCCATCTAGCAATAGCGGCAAGAATGCTCGCTACGTTTCCTCTCTGAAGCTACACTGAACCTCTAAGCGAGAATAATAAATTAATTACCACGAAACTTAAATAACTCGGAGTAATAATTTTAAGAGTTTTAAGTCTTCTGTTTCATTGACTGGCTAGAGTTCATTTGTTTTTTTTTTTTAAATTAAACAACGTTTTTGAATTCGCCGCAATGAAAATCAACTGTTTAGACGATCAATAGATGATTATTTGTTCATCGCGTAATAAATACATAGTTATACGAGACAGATCATTTAATTCCATTTACCTTAAAATGTGAAGAATGCATTTTTATCTAGTTTTTAGTATGTACATGGAATACGGTAACTTCTACCTACAGGTATAAATTAGACTGATTTTTTGAATTAGTTTCCTTATTGCTTTTCGTTCCATTTTTAAAAGAGAAATCGGATTTTCCTATTAAATCTTTATGAGTGTAACTTGAGTAAAAACACTTGATAATCACAATGGTTTTTTCCTTTTTATTATGGGAAGTTTATTTTCATTTTACGAATACTACGAACTTATTTACCTATGTTTTGTTTCAAAGAAATAGAAAAAAAATGCTTTCCCACTGTCTATGTATTCACTATTATTGTATACTAGCTTTTGCCCGCGACTCTGTCCGCGTAGTATTAAAAAAAAAACAAAACCAAGTAGCCTATGTGTTCTTCCAGACTATCCTCTACATGTATGCTAAATTTCATTGAGATCCGTTCAGCGTTTTAGGCTATAGACTCTAACAAACATCCATCCATCTAAGCTTTCACATAGATCTACAGAGCCTTTTATCTTTTAATTTAAACTATGTTAGAAAACTTTTTAATTGTTCAATAGAAAAGTCAAATTAATGTCCAGGTAACTTTTAGAATATCTCCAAATACGAACTCGATAGCAGCACTACTAACAAAGGCTTCTTTAATGAGAAAGTTAATTATAATCTTGGGAGAGTGTACTCTAGAGGGAACGAGGTTCAAGGGTCCTCCACCCCACTGAACTATTCTGAAGCCCATTTTCATTTACGTGTTTTATCAATATGTTGACTCACAAACATACTAAATTACTCTACCATACAAGTAACGTACTATACTTTATTATATTAAGTGTAACTTTATGTTTAAAACTAGCTATTCCCGTGCGACTTCATCCGCATAAAATTATAAAAATTTTATTTTATTATTTACAAGTTTCAAACTATCAATTACAAATGTCAAAATTACATGACATGATAACAAAGCATGTCAACCTCGCTTCCTTGATGTTGGCAGCAACTTATGGTCTCTTTTCCACATTAGGGTTTTTATCCAAAATATTTACCCCCTAAGTTTAATGGCATGAAAATATATAGCCTAAAGCGTGACATAAGTGTAGGGCTTTTTATTAAAAAAAAGAATTATTCAAAAATATGCTGTAATTGCTGACATCTTAGGCAACAAAGAAGTGTGTGTTTACGCTTTATTATAATAGTATAGATTGCACGTTGCAACCATACCAAAATTTAACACTATACCACGAAACATTTTTGTTATGTTCGCTTATTGAACTTTCAACGTAGTGTGAAAACGTTGAAAATATATAATTTTATTTAAATAACTGATTTTACGAAAAAATGTTTTCCTTACATTTAATGTTGACATTATCACAAAAAAGAAATATTACATACTAGTTTTCGCCCGCCACTCCGTCTGCGCGGAATTAAAAAACAAATGCACCTAGCCTATGTGTTCTTCCAGACTATCCTCTACGTCTATGCCAAATTTCATAGAAATCTTTTCAGCCGTTTGGGCTACAAACTCTAACAAACCATTCATCCATCTAAACTTTCGCATTTATAATATTAGTAAGATTTGTTGCTAATTACAACGTCAAAAACACTTTAAACATTAATATTAGCAATACAATCCTTTTTTATTGCAATAAATAATTAGAAATAAATTACTCGTATAGTTAATATATAATGTATTTGCATTATTTACGTTATATTAGAACTTTGAACTAATTAGTACTGCATGCAATTTAGTACTGGTGAAAATTATTTCAACGGTACATTCGTTACAAAGTAAATCAATTAGTGAGGTGAATCCTCCGTAAACTGATTAAGTTTAGTCAACCCTTGTACTTTGTATCAAACCGAAGGCTTAGGGGAAACGCTTCGTCGTTTTATTATTTTACTAGCTGGTATTCGCGACTTCGCCCGCGTAAAATTAAAAATAATATATGTTACTGGTAACGTAGCTTTCTAATGGTGAAATTTTTTAAGAAAGGCTCCGTAGTTTTTAGGTTATTTTAATACATACAAAAATACAAATCTTTCCTATTTGTAATATTAATATAGATATAGTTTAGTAGTAGTAATATAGACTTTTATTTTACGATATGATTTTTTTCTGTTATCATTTGTTTTTTACTTTCAAATAAAGCTCTAATTGTGTTCGTCTTACTAATACTATAAATGCGAAAGTTTAGATGGATGGATAAATATTTGTTAGAGTTTGTATTCTAAACTGCCTAACGGATCTCGATGATATTTGTAATAGTCTGGAAGAACAGTATCCTACTAAGTTTTTTTTTATTCCACACAGACATGTCATGTGCGAAAGCTAGATATAAACACTACGAATGTTTAAAAATAGAAAATAAATCGGATTCATTGCCCATATCTCTGCTGGATTGAAAGTTTTTGCAAAGTCAATATAATTTAAAAAGGATTTTCAACTTGAATGATACAGTATTCAAATGAAAATAATATAAGCACGTTAATTTAGGTCAAACTTTCAGCTCAGTGATTGAAATAAATTTTATTTTTAACTTTACCGCTGTGAAGCAGAGTGCGGTACTCTGAATATTTAAAGGAAATAAGTTAATACAGAGAGTATTGGCTTAGTTAATATAAATTAGTCTTCCAGATTAAGAGCACATTAATGTTATTTATTAACTTAATTAAGATTCTGATTTGATTTTGTTCTTAAGCATTCTCTAATCAGGTTAACTCTTTCTAAACCTTAAAACACTAAAGTCATATATAGCTAATAGCAATCGTAATTTTTGATCACATTTTAAAAGATTTGTTACTATTTTAATCCAAAACATTTTCAAGCTTTATCTATATACTAGCTTTCGCCTGCGACTCTATCCGCGCGGATCTAAAAAAATAAATGCAAGTAGCCTATGTGTTCTTCCAGAGAATCCTCTATATCTATGCCAAATTTGATCGAAATCCGTTCAGCCATTTAGGCTACAAACTCTAATAAACATCCATCCATCCATTTTAACTTTCGCATTTATAATATTAGTATGATTATAGTAGCCATATATTATAGTATTGAATGTAATAAAAATCCATTTACTGATAAAATTTGTATGATTTCAAATTTTAATTAGCCCGACCTCTCTCGGAGCATTTCGTATCGCTTTAATGGTATAAATACCCAAATAAATATATTTTAACCACGTATACCTTTTTCAAATGTGAAACTCTTCAGCTAAATTATCCAAGCTGCGAGTGCTTTCAAAACTTTTAATGGAGGCAATTTGGCTCTACATTCAAAACACCCTACCACTCGGATCCGAAGACAGTGAAGCAAATGTAATTTTTATTGCCAATAGCAAACGTTTCAAGATACTTTTGCATACTATTTGTTCTTTTTTGGGTAAACATTTTAAATATTTAAGTTTAAAAATTATTTCCGTAAAACAAGTCCTACGTTTCAGTACAATTAGGGCCGAATGTTGAAACGAATTTTAAATACTTCGCATATAAATCGTTGTTTGCGATCTTACAGACGATATAATGGAATTTATGTTTAAGCCTAGCTTTATCATCTGAGACGCTTTTATATATTCAAATGTTTCGGTGTTTGGCCGTTAGTTCGGCATCCTACTAATATTATAAATGTAAAAGTTTAGCTAGATGGATGTTTGTTAGGATTTGTAGCCTAGACTGCTGAACGAATCTGGATGCAATTAGTCATAGATGTCCCTTACATCTATGAAAACACATGGGCTACATGCTTTTGTTTTTAATTCCACCTCTGAGTCGCGGGGAATGTTATTTGTTAATGCAAGGTACAACACCATCACTGTTTTCGTATTTTGTTACGGGTGTTTCCAATTCTTGAATATACAACTTAAAATGTCGACCTTTTTATCACTGCACTAGCTGTTCCCGTACTGCTTCACCCGCATGAAATTGTAAAAACTTCAATTTATTGTTTACATTTGTCAAGTTATCAATTACAAATGTCAGAATGACATGACATGATGACAACCTTGCTTTCTTGATGTTTGCAGCAACTTATGGTCTCTTTCCCAGGGGTACATTATTGTTTTTATTCCAAATATTTACCCCTAAGTTTAATGGCGTGAAAATATATAGACTAAAGCGTGACGTAAGTGTAGGGCTTTTTGTTAAAAAAAGAGTTATTCGAAAATTTGCTGTGATTGCTGTCATCTTAGGTAACAAAGAAGTGTATGTTTACGCTTTGTTATATTAGTATAGATATATGCGGCACTGCGGACTATTTGGAATAGATTTGCTTTTATAAATATTAGATACATTTTAGTTGTGATATCTGTTCTTTTTTGTTGATAAAATTTTGGCCAATTAATTTGATAGATAAGTAAATACGAAAGGTTGTAT
Source organism: Papilio polytes (assembly GCF_000836215.1). Taxonomy (NCBI): domain Eukaryota; kingdom Metazoa; phylum Arthropoda; class Insecta; order Lepidoptera; family Papilionidae; genus Papilio; species Papilio polytes. The sequence continues at coordinate 232,159 of NW_013526915.1, read as the reverse complement.
GTTTAGTTATTGATCAAATAGCATAGCTTTTAATTGAACGGAGTAGTCTGATGCAAAGTAAATTCGTTAGTCTGAAACAACTTTAAACTTGTTTAGCTTCGCTCGTGCATTAGTTGCAGGTAAAGTTGACGTACGAAACACGTGTTACTTATTACTTTTACATTAAATTCCCAATGCCTCATTACCAGCACACTATACGTCCTCACTGAAGGGCTTGGAGCCTACCCTAAGTAAGGGGTGAATAGTTCATTTTGCTTGACTTCACACACATCTTTGAATTTCTTCGTCAATATGTGCAGGTTGCATCACGATGTTTTCCTTCGCCGTTAGCTAAATTATGTACGTATGTAATTTGAAAATCACATTTCCAAATGTCATTAAATCAAAATTCTATCTGTTTTAAAACAATTTGTATCACTTTTATTCTATAAAAATCAGATATTTCAACTATGGGTTTTGTTGTTAGTGTACAGTTTATGTTTTTTTTGTTACACATGTCTTATTAAAGTTTTTAGTATTTAACATAGTTTTATCGTAACCTCTTTTAGTCTACGGTACGTAATAAAATTAAACTTCCAGCCATTTAAAAAGAAATATTAGAAACTTTTCCTTAAAAAGTAATTTTAAGAGCGAGGGTAAATTTTAAGGGGCGATGCGAAAATTGTAGCTTTGTTAAGAATTAATTTTTTACTAGAAACAACTTTTTATTCTATTAAGATTTCAACCCTGTTGGGGTGTGATTTATTGGATAGGGAGGTGTAATTAAATCTCAACAAGAATATAAAGAAAGTACAGTCATATTGTTTTTAAATTAGCTTTTTTTAGTCATTCACAATTGTTCATCATTTAAAAAGAAACATTCCAACACACAATTACACACACTAGCTGTTGCCCGCGACTTAGTCCGCGTGGTATTAGAAATAGACGAACTATGCGAATAACAAAAAAAAACTACGTGTACCTTGGGAATAGCACCGGATAAGTATGATTGATTATTTAATTTATTATGAAGGACTTTAATGACTTTTTAACAACTTTTTTACTAATTGATATATGTCTATTTCGTTGAAACTGTAACTTTAGGGTCCCGTTTTTTAAAATTAGCGTTTGACTACGATCCCATTTGAAGTTAATTTGTTATGTGGTCGAAGGACGGTACGCCCAAATTTAATAAATACCCATTCACTCTTCTCCTGAAGGCACCCACGTTATATCTGGATGGAAAGTTTAATAATCATTGCCTTTTATCACTTAATGTTGACTATTTTAATGTGGGAATGCACCGGTAATTCACCGTGGGAGCACGTTAACTCAAACCGCCGAGCAAACGCGCAAATTGGCCGGTGGCCATCGCACGGGGACAAAACAGCTGTTATTGGCATGCTCGTAATTCGATTCTGTTAGCGTGCAGTTTTAGTTGATGTCGGAACGCTTTGACTCACATGAAATTGCGACGTCGCAAAATTATGTTCAAGCTTGCTACGTTTGTTGAAAAGTTTTTAATAGTTTCTTTTGAATGAATTGAATGTTAATACTAACGTAATATGCCTTTGGTTTAAGGAATATTTTTATTATATTATATTGTGTTTTTGTATGTGCGTAACATTTATAGCTGTTATTCTATATATTTTTGGCTCGATATACGATGGCCTCAAAGTATAATTAAAATGACAAGTAAACAGATGAGGAAAGCAAATTTCAAAAATTCGTTTTATTTTTAAATTAAATAAAAAACCTATGTTGTGATAATGTAGATAAAAATTAACAAAAATTTAAAGCGCTATGAGTCAATACCAAGCCAAATTTTACAGCTTAATGTTACTAGCGTTAATATAAACTTTGGCAATTTGCCATTCAGTCATATTAAACCGGAAACAGCCAACAATTTGATTCCATAAGCGACAAATTTGTACCAACGCCAAATATTAAGCACGATATGTATACAACGCCATAATTAAAGTATAATTAAACATTGAAAAAAAAAATTAATTCAAAGTAGCTTTCGCCTGAACTCCGTCCATGTGGAATTAAAAGAAATAAAAGTGAGTAGCCTATGTGTTTTCCAAGGATATCCTCTACATCGATGCCAAATTTCATCAAGATCCGTCCAGCAGTGTAAACTACAAACTCTATCCAACATCCATCCAAACTTTCTCTTTAATAATATTAACTAGTAATATTAAAATAAAAATCAACGTGTAATAGTCTACAAAATGTAAATTGACGCGGAAATAAACGTAACATAATTAAAAAAAAGACATCGATGTCTCATTTTACACTCATGTAATCTTGTGTCCGGTGCAATTTTTGTTGAATTGTCATCGCGTCGTATATCGTGTATAATGAGATACAATCGTTTATTTCCGCACTTTATTGCTATAAATCTTCCCGATCGGATAAATGTTTATTTTTTAATTTTACGGCTGTCTTCCCGAGCCAAGCCAGCAGGAGTGACGTCTGACGCAGTCGATAGCGGAGCTGCGAGTATTGATAAAGAGTACCAACTCTCCAAGTGTTTATAAAGTAACAGAATATTGATTTAAAACAGTTTAAACGCTTTGAACAAAAACATTATTTCATTGTATTTTCAGTAACTTGCGTTAAAAAGTAAATTTGTTAATTAAATTTAATAAATTAGATGATAACTAGACTAACAATAGTGTCTTACTGACATGTAATTTTCAAACGCAATATTTAACCTCTTATAAGAGGATAAATTCTACGAAGGCCTAATAAGATTGAAAATTATAGAATATTTTAATAAAGACACACACTTTATTATAAAAGTAAATCTTTATTACGAAAATTCATTTATTTCTTAATAATAAATGCGAAAGTTTAGATGGATTGATGGATAGATGTATTGAAGGCATATCTGGAACGGTTAATGCTTCGAGATTAAATTTGTCACAGATGTAGAACACAGTATGGAAGAACACATAGGCTTTTTACTTTTTACTTTCGCGCAGACAGAGTCGCAGTTAAAGCCAGTATTAATAAAATTTTAATTTCTTCATTATTGCCGGTAAAACTATAACTTATTTTAGTCGTTTATTTTGAGAACTATGTCAATTTAGACACTGAAAATATTTCAAACTTTTTGTTAACTATATGTAATGTGAGATGATATAATAGTGAATAACGCCACAAGCTGTAATAACTTTACTATCAAAGGCTACACTGCTAATATTAGTTTATTTACTTTGGTACACAAACTTCTGTGCAGTGGGTTCTGGTTACATTACATTGCAATAAACTTGCAGCTTACGAATTATTCCAGTTATGAAATAAGAGATACATATTTATATGGCCTATTTATCTTTGTTTGTACAGCTGTTATATATCAGTCACACATTCAAAGTCAAGAATTAAATCCATATTCACTTATTAGGCAAAAGATACGATATCAATTGACGTTTCACCTCTAACATAGAGTATTCTCGGGCCCCTTGTTGTGGACGTATATGACTTGACAATGCAATGCAGAAATGACTTTGTTCTTTTCTAGACAAGTCATTTTAAATGAAATGTCCCTGATATACTCATGTACAGTATTGGTATTTAGGACTTGAATGGGGACAGCCCAGGGTGTTTCAGAGGTCTAATTACTCCCAAATAACACTATTAACAGGGTGAAAAAGATTAAAGTAAAGCCGTAGAATAAATAGGTACTACGTATACAAAGATTAAGCATTTAAAATTAATAAAGCTTACATAATTGTTAAAATTAGAAAATAATTTTAAAACATTATCCTTATATTCTCATTCTTGTTTCGTTTATTGTGAAAATACGTCATATTTTATACGACAGAATAGAAATTTGTCTCCAGGGATGTGCAAACGCGATAACCGACCGCCATTGTAAGGCTTTATTCCTTGGTGATTATGTTCAAGATAACTGTATTCAGTAACATGTGTTAGGTTTACATGCCTGGAATGTAAAAAGAAATTAAAAAAACCATTTAACGGGCATTTAATATTTTTACATTTGAGAAATGAAACCGTGCAGCACTACGCGACAGTCGGATGTCTAATTCTATTGATTTATGTTGTTCAGTGGCTTGAATTAAATATACGAAAATACTAATAAGAAACTGGATCTAATATATTTTTATGTTAAATTTGTATGTTTTTCTTTAAAACAATTTAACATAGTATTTGACGTCACATAAACAAACGATGACCTAAAATGATTACATTTATGAATATTCAAATGTAAGTCAAAATATTTACGTGGGAATTTATTTAGGCCGCCTTTTTTCTAAGAGATTCTCATGTTAGATTGATCGTCCACCTAGATAATTACTGATAACATATTTGAAATTACATACAATATTTTGTTATAATCACATTAAGAGCGTGCGCACACCTTTGACTAAACAATCGCACGACAGTTGTGCGATTGCTTCGCAGCTAATTCAGTTGAACAAATTAGTTAAATAAGTAAAAATAGAGTAGTGTGTCACCTCCATATAAACTCATAGGATTCAAAGCGCGACTAAACAGTATGAGATAGTTTAGTGTAATGGACGTCGATCTTAGTATTAATGATAAAATACTATAAAAATGTTTAACCATGTTGCTGATACATCAATATTACTTATTATTTTACAAAACTCAATAAACAGTATTATAAAGATTTTAAGATTTTCATTTATTGGTAATTTTGTAGAACTGTAATACTTAATTTTCTAATATTGATAAATGGGTTTTTGCTTTTCTATATTATTATAATAAAGCATAAACACACACTTCATTGTTGCCTAAGATGTCAGCAATTACAGCATATTGAATAATTATTTTTTTTAATAAAAAGCCCTACACTTGCATCACGCTTTAGGCTATATTTTTTAACGCCATTAAACTTAGGGGGTATATATTTTGGATAAAAACCTTGATGTGGGAAAAAGACCATAAGTAGCTGCCAACATCAAGGAAGCAAGGTTGTCATCATGTCATGTCATTTTGCCATTTGTAATTGATAATTTGACGAATGTAAACAATAAAATAAAATTTTCATTATTTCATGCGGATGAAGTCGCACGGGACAGCTAGTTTATTATACAGATTCGAATGTTAATATTGAGGCACATGCTACATTTACTGTACCTAATTCATTTCAAGCTTCAAATATTTTGAAAGCTCGAGCTTTCGTAGACAAGACAATAGCTTACAAACCGCTGCAGACGCCACACAAATACCATTTAAAGCACACTGTCCATTTAAATAACATTATATCAAACAAATTATTTAGTAACATTAAACGTGTAACTGCTGTACTATAAATTAAAGTTGTGCTGACAGACTGAAATAAATGCATGTTGATGATTTTGTAGCATACCGGAATAGACAAAATTTACTTTTATTTTAAGGAGCCCATGTTGTCTTATTAACACTAGCTTTCGTGGCAATAAATACGATTTAATTTCTATTTTTCAATATCGGTAATGTTTTACTTTTAACTAGCTTTCGCCCACGACTCCGTCCGGGGAATTAAAAAGAGGAAAAGTAAGTAGCCTATCTATTCTTTTAGACTATTCTCTACATCTAAGCAAAATTTCATCGAGATCTGTCCAGGCAGTCCAGCAGTCTAGGCTACAAACTTTAACAAACATCCATCCATCAAAATTTTCGCATTTATAACATTAGTAAGATAGTTAAGTTTATTAAATTGTAGTACACATCTGTATAAAATGTTACGAACGCACTACGCCATTGTCATTTTACTCAACTCCCGAAGATCTATTAAATTATGAAAAGATTCCTTACAACGGTTCAGCGGAAGAGGGATACCGTTTGAAATTTTCAAATATTTGCTAAAAAGGACCGTCTAGCCCAAGGGGATGATTATGCTTCAAAGAAACTTTAGCGGTAAAAGATATCTAAATAATATTTTTACACTTTGAAGAAAGTATGAAATATTGCGAAAAATGTACAAGAGTATAATATTCTTAGCAAAAGGAAGTACTGGATAATGCATATTATTTTTTATATGAATGTGTTGTACGTTTTTACTTTTAAATATATTTCTCGATGATAAAATTTGCTGGAAAATGTTTTCAGCTTGTTTTAAGGAAGGAAAATGAAGCTAGAACTACATATATGATACTAATAGTTAAATTCAAAAGATTAGATAGATGAAAAGATAGACATTACTTAGAGTTCGTAGCCTAAACTGCTAAACGGATCTTGATGAAATTTGCCATAGATGTAGAGAACAGTCTGGAAGAACACATATGGTACTTACTTTTGTTTTTTTTTAACTCTAAGCGGCCATTGTCACGTCAAGCTTGTTGATCATAAATATAAGCAATGCTGCAAACTTTAAAAATATATTCCAAAGGTAATAAGAACATTAAGTATCAAAAAAGAGCATAGAGTCCATTAAACGTCTTGAAGTTGGAAGGTTTGCAACCACCGGGAAATGATAAGGAGATTGCCTCATTATGTTTGAAAACCGTGAGCTGCATTTAAAGTTCCTGAAATTTTCCGAGCCTCTGAAATCGAATGTTGAGAAAAATGACTCTAAAATTTAACAATGCAGTAATCAACATAACAACGGTTTCATCTATTTTTCTATACATATAATAAAATTGGAGTGTATGTTTGTAATATCAAAAGGAAAATTCCAGATTTCAGGAATATGATGTATTTGCGTTGCTAGTAACGAAAATCGCATTTAAATTTTTATTGTCTGTCTGCCTGTCCGCAAACCGCGTTTGTTCCGAGTAATATCCGAAACGGCTAGGCCGATTGCGACCGGAGTTTCAATGTCGGGTAACTGACATATACGGGCATATTACTTTTTACTTAATATTGCGTGGCTACCTTTTTATCTTAGTATTGCGTGGACGAAGTCGCACACAACAGCTGGTCGCTAATAATGTAATGTTGGATTGCTGAAAATTTAATTTATTTTATCATTAACAAGTGATTCATTAGTGTTAAATTTGACTTAAGTTTCAACGTAGTAAAAAGTTTCGTAGTTCAGAAACGCATTTCATGAAATTACCAAATCAAAAACACTAACAAATTGTTAAATGTAGGTAGGAAACCGGGCATAAATTATTTGTCATGGTCACTTAGACTTGAAACGTATAAAATTATTAACTACTTACCAACCTCATATAATACTATATGTGGCATAACACAAGCGTATTATAAGTTGTCTATTTAATGTTTTAGTTATAGGAAATCCATTAGAAAAGGTAGTTATTGTCTCCCCCAGTTACATAAAAAATTCAAAGCTATTTTTGTAATAAAAATCATAGTTTCAGTAATGTTTTTAATTTCATGCAAATATGTAAAAATAAGAAGTCAAATAGTTAGCGACCTCGATGAGATGACGAGGAAATTGCTCTACTTTGTCTTAAAATCGTGACTTGCGTTCAAATTACTTTGAATTTTGTGAGCGTTAAAAAACTTGAACAGTTTTCTGTGTAAGTACTGGATATTTTAATAATGAATAATTTGAATTAAATAAACACAGTATCTTGTAAGTTAGTGACATTCTTTTTTAGTTTAACAATATCTAGAAATGTAATATTTTTACATTTTCAAAAAAAAAAAATAATCAACAGTATGATCTCGAAACAAATTTGTTACTTTATTGTCTTCCTTTAATGGCAAGACGAGAGGATAAATGAAGAGAATATCTAGTTTGCTTTTCCTTATGCCATCAAATTCCCATTATTACTTCATTTGGTATATACATGTGTGCAAATAGGTAACTAAACAGAACAATGTTTGATAATATTCAAGAGTTTAACAAACTAATAGTACTAGTGATAGGTACGATTCTACTGTATACACCTTCAATACACAAAACATTAACTTAATAGGTCTACTTTCTATTAGACATTCGTTAAGAATGGCCTTTCCCAAAACTGGCTGATAAAGGCTCAGATACCTTAAAAATGACGTCACTGTCATGAAAACAAAATCCAAAATTTCCATCACTTATTTTACATGTTGGATTGTTATCAGACAATTTACAATTTGGTGGGATAGGCCCTTAATCTGTTTATTTAAATAATTTGAATACGTTTTTATAATACGAACGTTTAAGAACATATTAAAATGAGCGCGCACGAATGCAATGTTGACGTAATTGGGGCTATTGAAATAAAATATGATAAGTGAAATTTAAATCGTGCAAAATTTATGTAAGTTACATGAAACTCGACGTGGTTTTAAATATGTTCGTTGAGTTCGAAACATCAAAGGGCGGTTAAGTGAGTTTACATTACACTATATTAAACGGCTTTTAAAATAGACTTGAATATTTCAATCTTTGTAATGTATTTTCGTTTTGTACTACTACTATGTTTGTTTAGTGATATCTTACTAATGTTATAAATGCGAAAGTTTGGATGGATGAATGTTTATAAGAGTTTGTAGCCTAAACGGTTGGACGGATCTCGATAAAATTTGGCATACATGTAGAAGATAGACTGGAAGAATACTTTGGTTTATTTAATTCCACACAAACAAATCGCGGGTGAAAGCTAGTTGAAAAAAAATTATTTTTTATACCGTAATTATATGCTCGGATTTCAATAAACGTGTATCGACCATACTATGTATACCAATTATTTATTTACATAGCTGTTAGTAAGTTACAATCTTTATATTGTTAAATACATATAGAGAAAGCGAGCAAAGCGTTCAACTAAATCTAAATGAAACTAAATTCATAATACTGTAATGTTAAAAAAGTTTAACAATAATATTGCATCGAAAAATATAAAAAAGCCTAAAGTATGAAGTAATTATTAGGGTTCGGTTTAAGTCACAATTAGTTTGTTTTTAAAATATGTATTCAAGGTCTATAATGTTAATTGTAATCGATAGATGGCGTTGTAATCATTTTATTTAAAAACACGTTCTTTGAGTCCGCTATCAAATTGTAGTATTTAAACAACAATTTCATTAACTGTTATGACTAACGAGCAATGTTGAGTGTATTTCTAGTTAGTGAGGGATTACATAAACATTTACGTGGCACATACTTGATCTTAGTCCAATTAGACAGCATTTAATATCCGCGCTGAGACGTGTCCCGCTGCCAATCCAGAACAATCGAAGCGCTCTTGGGGGTCTTATGAAGTGGTGCTTGCGTTTAGTGCTCGAGTACTCTTATACCTGCCTTCAAACGAACTCTGATGGTTTAGGTCCCTTGAGAGCAGGACTCTTATGGTTGAGATGAAAACTAGTTAATAGCCAGTAATTTTATTAGTTTTTACTATTGGCGTTGTTTTCGATGCGGCTTAATAGATGGCGCTGTTGCGAGCCTATGTTGTATTAATAATTGATTTTGGGAGGTAGATCTGCCACACATATCATTTTCAGGTCTCTGCAACCTTAGTTAATTGGGGTTTTCTTTGCGTTTTGTAGACGTCTCTTGTGACTTACGTTTGTTAAATCCGTTAAATTTAAAAAAAAACACTTGTGTAGGAGACAAACATTTACATTTGATTACTAAATAAGCATTTCTTCTACTTGCGAATGTGATTATAAGTTATCTGTGAAATCCGTTATTTCTTTCACATGTAGAGCGGCAGACGTCGTGTCTGAATCTTGATCTTCGTGAAGACAGCCGGAAAATTAGAAAGTAAACATCAACTTCCCTGCATTGTTTCCTTTTTATTCGCTAAACTCAATGTTGATACTCTGAGAAGATTATATTTGTTTTAAAAGGAAAGATTTATTGGATTATATTAACGAAAGAAAACTTCACTATATATTATTGTTTAGTTTTTAATCGGACGTAAAAGATTGCTTACATCTTCACCTAAAGTATGTTCTTTGATGGTTGGAGAATTAGTGTGTTGATTCGTTTCGTTACACATAAATCTAATTAAGTTTGCCTTTCCTGTTTGCACTGACAAAATTCTAGTAATTTGTCACGTCATATTTGCGGAGGACTCTAACATTGTTGGTGATTGTTCATTAAATGAAAGCAGAGTTCTATACTTTAGACATTTATTTCTATTATAATAATGAAATTAAATATAACCACTTTTTTTTAGAGAAGATGGAAAGTGTAGGAAAAAGTGAGCTGACAAAAAGTGTTGCCATTATGCAAATATAACAAATTAGTAAGATTTTGCACAGACATTAAAAAGTGCATATTCAATATCAATACATATTGACAGTAACTTTTCTTGTAAATGTGCCATATTTTCATTTTAAAAGTTTTTGGTCTGGTGGACCTTTTCGCTGTATCTTATACCTAAGTTTTTAAAAAGATAATATTTTGAAAGCAATTTTTAGCATTTTATTTATCAAGGAAATACAAAGACTACGTGCCTTACTGAGATCTTGCTTATTGCCTTAATCAAAACGGAAATGTTCGACATTGTTCGCAGTTTCATTATATGTTGGTGGGGGTTCGCACACTTTGTATGCTACGTGAATAATTAATTACTTTCATTAAACACGTACACTGAGGATAATAATCATAATTATTTTCTACGAATCTTGGAAGAAAGATGAACATAAAACAAAGGTTGACAGTTAATTTTTTTACCAAATTATTTTTTTTTCTATCATAAGGTGGCAAAAGAGCGAGCGACCACCTGAATACGCCAAACTGCCGAAGCGATTGCTGCCCATAGATATCAGTAATTGCAGATGCGTTGGCTTCCCTTAATCAATGCAGGAGGAGACGCATATGAAGCGGTTATTTCCCCTTTCTACGCGTCTCCTGCACCGTCAAATCCACTTTCCCTTCCCATCTTGTATGAAAAGGATGGGAAGGCAATGGGACTAAAGTTGGGCTTCCGGCACCTCACTCATTAGACTGTACGCGGAATTGTTCCCATTACACCCTGTTTTCTGTATAATCGTGGTATATCACCGGGTGAGTCGACCCATTCGTGCAAAGATGTTAAAGAGGGCTCTACCGCTGTTAAATAAAGTTAACTTAAATATCAATTGTGATAGCAAACGTAGTACGTCAAGTCACATGTGTAGTGTATGATCACACTGTTTACTTGTGCCATGGTGTCATGCCAGCAAGCCAGTCGTATCCGAGCCACCGACGGGAGCGGACGTCCCAAGCATACAGTACAATATGCATTAGTAACATTTTGTCTTAATTTTAAGTTTTTTTTTTCTTAAGAATTAAGAAGTTCTTCAATATTTTAAATTAAGCTAGCATATAACGAACTATAAAATCTAAACTGAACATCATAAAGGTATCATAGCTATTCATTGCTTTTCAAAATATTTATTTCATGAATATGTTATATGCTTCGTGCTTAATACTTCACTTTCCTTTCAAAAACATAATTCATTGCGTATCTCGCTTTCATGTTAAGCTAAATCTGTGCTAAAATTTTTGCTATCCACATTTAGGCGAGATATGAACTCGTTCACTTCATATTCATGATATAAAGACTTTTTAATATTAAAAAGAAATATAACCATGGTTACGAAAACACTACGACTATTTCAATAAATTTGATAAAATGACAATTTTAAAAATATCTATAAATAGACATGAATTATGTAGTACTAGCTATCGGCCATGACTTAATAAATAATAATAAAGACATTGAATTAAAAAAAGTAAATAGCCTATGTGTTCTTTCAGACTATCTTCTATGTCTATACCAAATTTCATCGAGATCTGTTTAGTAGTTTAGACGACAAACTTTTACAAACACACATCCATTCATCCATCTAAACATTGATATTTTTAATATTTGTAAGAAGTAAGATTAGTAAGATGTTTTCCTTAACATTCATATAATGTTTAGAATCTTATCTGTTGTTGCTTACTAAGTTGTTATTTCAAACTTGTAGCATCTTGTAATTGCTTGTAGCAACTCGTAGCAGCTCGTAGCAACTCGCAGAATAATAGTGTATGTATATCTAACAGTGGTAGAGCCCGCTTTAACATCTTCGCACGAATGGGCAGGCTCGCCCGGTGAAATACCACGACCACACAGCTACGTCTGATGAGTGCGGTGCCGGAGGCCTAATTTTAGTCCCTTTCTCTTTCCATCCTTTTCTAAGGAGGAAAGGATGGGAAGGAAAAATGGATTTGACCGTGGTGGAGAGGCATAGGAAGGGGAAATGTCCTCTTTATGTGCGTCTCCTCCTCCCTCAATTAAGGGTAGGCAAAGCATCTACAATTGCGGATGTTTATGGGCAGCGGTCGCTTTCCATTTCAGTGGATTCAGGTGGCCACTTGCGCGTTTGCCACCTTATATAATTATAAAAAATTAAGGTTTGAAATTAGGTTCACCTAAAAACGATTTCGGAGAAATAATTGCTGATACTAACCGTATTTGGCAAAAAACATTTTTAAAAAAATATTAAAACTTTCTATAAGAAACTTTAAGATTCAGTATGAAATGCGAGTTCCTGATTCTAATAACTACTGTTTTAGTACTCTTGTTATTTTGTACTGCACCATACTAATAAAAAAAGAGGAAGGATTTGTATTTTTGGAATTTGCTATGTATTGGAATAATTCATATATGACTAGGCCGATTTCGAAAATCCTTTCATCATTTAAAAACTAAGTTATAACTAAGTAACATAGGCATATTTTTTATTATTTTATTATTTCCGTGGGTGAAGTCGCAAGCTTTAGCTAGTGTTATTATAATATTGACATACAGTAAGAAAATAGAAATTTAATTAAAGAAGCAAATTTCCTCCTTAGAAATATATCCAGATACCGATTTCCTGCATCGGTCGCGAGTTACGTCAAGAATATTAACGTCCGTCCAATATTGCTTTTTTTGCGAGTAAATTTGCCAAAAATAACAAGTTGACTTGAGAAATATGCTCTTATGAAATGTAATATTAGAATGATTTTCAGACGTCGTTTCAGTAAACTATGTAGTGGTAGTAGGAGCTACGGTTTCCGCAACTCTAGCTTCACGGATAGTGCGTATTTTCAGTAAACTATATATGGGTTATATAAGAGCATCGGTGGCTCAAGGGTTTAAGCACTTGGCTTGTAATTCACAGGTCATGGGTTCGAATCCCGCCATGTACCAATGTGATTTTTGATTTTTCGAATTTCGTATATACATCATTTACCCGACGTTCTTACGGTGAAGGAAAACATCGTGATGCGACCTACACATACTGGAAAATAAATTTAAAGATATATGTGAAATCAACTAACCCGCAGTGGGCCTGCGTGGTTGACTATGGCCTAGTCAACCTAACTTAGGGTAGGCTCCTGGCACCTCAGTGGTGACATATAGTAAGCTGGTGATGATTGTAATTTGTATAGTAAATTCCGGATGAGAAGTCTTGCGTTGTAATTCTAAATGTTACGTTACGCGTAGGCTAACCGCTAACGTCAACAGCAAGCGAGCAAAGGACAATGCAATACCAACGTTTTATGTCTTGTTATCACGTTCTGAATTTGATATTCTTTACGTGTTCGTTTTATTGAGATAAAATTTATTATAAAAATATTGACAGACAGCGTATGCTAAAAGAAGCCTAATATAAATACAGTAAAATGTTAATTGGAATAAATATCACATCGTAAGTTGTATAAAAGTATATTTTTGGCCAACTCAATTTTGGTTATTTATTCGCTAATAAGTTAAGGCTTTCAGGCCGATAACGATCTATTAACATTAAATTTTTTATTAACAATTTTACCATAACACATGGTGGATGCAATTATTCAAACAGACAATGTTTATTAAAATAAAAAAAAAATACTATTACGAGTGTGGGGCTATTTAACATAAAAAAATCTAGATTAATCACTATGCTCCGGCAAGGCAAAATTGATAAAAAAGTGATAGTAACCTAATCATGATGGCAATCCAGAACATATTATAGGAGCTTATGAAGCAAATTGGCGTACAAACAAATGCGATTCAAATTCAGACAAATAGTCTCTGAGCGCTGGAGTCATTTACCAGGAAATTTGTCCATCACTCTAGGGGCGGTATCGTGTTTTCTTTACTCTCTTTGCTTCCGGGTATAACAAATTTAATTTATCTGCTAATTAAATTGAGTTTTTCGTAATTTTGATAAATGTCTTCTTTGTAAGCGACAAGTACAGGTAATTTTATTTTACAAATAATTTATATCCGTGAGTTCACAAAGCACATACTTTTGTCTTTATTTATTGGAAACTAGTTGTGGCTAGCGATTTCATCCATGTAAAATTAAGAAAATAATAAAAAATATAGCCTATGATACTTACTAATAACGTAGCTTTATAATGGTGAAAGAATTTTTGAACTATTTCTATACATGTAAAAATACAAATCTTGCCTCTTTATGATAGTAGCATAGATGAATTAGAGTGATAAGATGATGATTACGTTTTATGCAGTCGTGTCTGCAGTATTGGCTTACGGTTTTTTTATGATTTTTTTAAATTTTTGACGATATTATTTTTTAATTACTTATATCAGACACGAGAAATACGTTCCATAAAGTAGAAAGAGTATTGTGACACTAACATTCAAAGTTAGACACTGTCTAACTTAGAACTATAAAATGTATATAATAAAAGTCACCTATCTGACACATTTAAAACTTAAATATACAGTTAAATTTTGTAAATACTATTGTAGTGGCAAACTGAACCTTTCTTTTTTCTGTTTTATACTATAAGATATGATTGTATAGTGTCTACAATATCTCGCGAGAACATTATTGCCGGTCCAAGTTTTCTTGTTAAAAGTTCTCTAAGGCGAAACGAGAATTATAATTCCTTAAATCACTTCGGGTTAAAAAACTTTTTAAATATTCCTTGACCCTTTAGAAGCTAATTCATTTAGATACAGGATTTGATGACTTTTACTATTTTAAGTAAACATTTAGTGCTTTATATTATTGCACATTTTTAATTAAAGCTCAATTTTAAAAAAAAGTTTTTGCACGTTTCACTTTTTTAATTTTCTTGAGAACTCTACATAATTGAATGTTTGAATAATTGAGATAATATTAAATCTGTTCATCCACAAAGTAATAGCATTCATAAGAGTAAAATAGAGCCATATTAAAATTATGAATTTAGAAATTTGGATGGATGGATATATTACTACGTATTTCCAAAACGGCAAAAGATATCAATGAAATTTGTCACAGATTTAGAACATACTTTTGGAAAAACTCATAGCCTATAATTTTTGTATTCTGCAACGAAGTCACGGGCAAAACCTAGTAATAAATAATTCGTATGATACGCGCCAGAGGATAGGCTGTGCGGATTATGTCACCAATATGGGAGTGTTTGAACAAGAACGTGCCATTCAAATTTGTTTAGCTTTATTTATTGTTAGCTTATTTTTGTACATTAATTATGATTAATGATGGTTAAGAAATATTGATTCAGTGAAGGAAAAAATACGTTAATACGATACTTGGAAAATAAATATTATTCATATCACATATACTCGTAGTATGTGTAATTCGGTGATTTTACTTTTAATATGTAATATTTTGGCGAATCCTTTTCAAGTGGCTTATTTAAATAGTTTAAAGTTAGTATTTCATGTTACTTTTACTTTAAAATACATATACCTTCGATACTTTTAGAAGTTGTCAATTTTCGCAATATTTCTTTGTGTTTATCTTTAAAAATGTCCATATTTTATTTCTTCGGAATAGGAAATTGTCTCGAGGGATATTACACTTTTGATAACCGACTCCTTGCTATTATTGTGTGTCTAAAATATTATTTGAAAAAGGTTTATCGTGTAAGTTAAATGTGAAACTAAAGTATAATGCCATAATGCCATAAAAGTTTTAAATCAAATTATGTTTGCAGCTTTTACAAAGTTTTTTGCATTGCATGGAAAAGCAGAACATACTGCCGACCCTCCGTAGGGATAAGGGCAAGTTGATGATGATGATTTTAGCTTTTATAATAACATAATGAAGAATTATTTTATAACAATCTACTGTTATTACGTAGCTATTTTGATTTTTTTAAGCAAACGTAAATAAAAAAATTAGTACATATATAAGTACGACATAACAATGTTTCATTTTATAATCGCTTAAAAAACTGTAACATAATCCCAACTCATATGTTTAAGCTTCAAAGGTTAATATTTCAAATAAAATATTTGTGTGCCAAAAATTCTATCGAGAATATTCACACTAAAACATTAAACGAAGCTTTAAAGTTTAAAGCGATTTTAACTAAAAAATACTATTGGAAAGCAATTAATTTGGGAATCGGCCACTCTGGCTCGGTCCGTAGCGTAGCGGGGTGCTACGGGGTGCTACGGGGTAGTGGAGGGTTAGAGGGGTAGCGCGAAACCCCGACAAATGGCGCACGTCATTTAATTCTGTTGATCTCATGTTTGTACTGCGCGCCATCATATTTAAATTGAATTTCTGAATATCCACGTGCTGGAGTAAACAAAAGCGGATTATTACGCCGCTCTTAGGATCGTTGTGTGAAATTGAACGTCATTCTTAATTAAATAAATTTCGTTAACATTTTTCACGGAATTGAATAAAATTGTTTTATTTTTTGGAGTCCGCGGATTTTCTGATTAAATTAATGCATATATTTTTACAATACGTAGCATTAAAATTTAAAAACACGATGTTTTGCTTTGAGTTTTTGGAAAATTACACGAAAATCGATTTTAAAATGGTATTTTCAAATAGTAATCATTTCCGAATTCAGTCAGTAAGTCAGTAAGTTGGAACGTCATACGATTTATTAAATAAGATTAATACTTTTTAAAATAAATAGTAAACAAGTTGTCTATTAGTATGCATGTCCTATTTGTTAATACATCTCCTGGGATGTAAACGCATAATCATATAGCTTTACAAAGTATGTCCCCGTAGCTATGCTAACAAGTTGTTAGCAAATAACTCATAAAACTAGTCCCACTCATTATGTTACCAAGAGCGCTTCTTATCATAAATTCAAGATTTAGTTAAAACATTTTATAATCTATATTTCTTATACTTCTACTACATAAGGACTCTGATAATCTCAATATAAATTCATTTAACGGATACTGATGATTTCAAAAACTAATTTTAGAAGAATATCAATGTAATCACTGTGACTAAACAAATCCTTACTAATCTATACTATTATAATAAAGCGTAAACACACTTCTTTGTTGCCTAAGATGTCAGCAATTACAACATATTTTTGAATAATTCCTTTTTTAATAAAAAGCTCTACACTTACGTCACGCTTTAGGCTATATATTTTCACGCCATTAAACTTAGGGAGTAAATATTTTGGATAAAAACCCTAATGTGGGAAAGAGATCATAAGTTGCTGCCAACATCAAGATTGCCAAGGTCATGTCATGTCAGTTTGACATTTGCTATTGATAATTTGACAAATGTAAACAAGAAAATAAAATTTTCATAATTCCATGCGGATGAAGCCGCACGGGAACAGCTAGTCTTACTAATATTATAAATGCGAAAGTATGGATGGATGGATGGACGGATGTTTGTTACAGATTGTAGCCTAAACGGTTGTTGTTGTTGATCTCGATGAAATTTGGCATAGATGTAGAGGATAGTCTTGAACAAATAGGCTACATATGTTTTTAACTCCAAGAGGACGAAGTCGCGGGCGCAAACTAGTTCTCAATAAAACGCACATAGTAATTTAAACAAACATAACTATAACACAAATAAAATAAAAGCATTACGTAGTTGCTATTAGAAAATTTAAACTCTATTATTATTTAATGTCGAGAATAACTTGAACATATCACGTTTTAATAAGTTTGTTGGACAAGTTACTACACTATTAATGCTATTATCAAGTACAAAGTGCTCAACAAGTAAAGTTTAATTGTAGTTTCTACTTGAATCGTCTAAACACGCACAATGATAGAGCGTGCGGCTTCTGCGCACGCCGCAAACTCATTCACTGTACTCATTATAAAGTTTCCCGGATTAAAAACATAAATATGAACTTGTTATAAATAAGCTTTCCCGTATCTAACTTAATATATTACGAATTATGTGACCTATTTTAAAAAAGTAAATGAAATTTAACAGTGGCAAAGACCGCTTTAACGTCTTCGCACGAATGTGACGGCTCGCCCGGTGTAATATCGCGACCACACAGAAGACAGGTGTGAAATGGGAGCAATTCCGCGTTTCGTCTGATGAGTGTGGTGCCGGAGGCCCAGTATTAGTACCTTTCCTTTTTAAAGTGGATTTAACGGTGATGGGGACGGTTACGGTGGTGACGCATAAGAAGGAGAAATATTATATTTAATTGCATCACCTCCTACGTTGATTAAGGGTAGGCAATGCATTTGCAATTGCGGATGTATATGCGCAGCGATCGAAGCGAAACTCTGGTGGCCGCTAGATCGTTTGCCACCTTAGATTATAAAAAATACATTTAAAAATGCACATTTTAATTAACTGCCATCTACATTTTACATATACATCAAAATATATTTATGATATTTTAACGTTTATAGAATTTGTCTCAATTTCACTATATAATATTCGATTCTGTTCCGTTCAATTATTTTCCATTATTACTCAGACAGTACATTAATTTCGATCACAGCCAGGTGGCATTCAGTGGGAAGTTCATCGCTATTCAATTGTCTTTAATTGGGACCAAAGAGCAAGTAATTATTATGCATAACTTCACAAGTGCTATTATAGTCCGTAGATTTAATGGCTCTTACAAATATCTTGTTTTAACAGCCATCGTAGGGTTAAACTTCGATTTATTTTTCGGCTGATAACCGACCGAACGATTTTTTCATTACAAAAACTGGACCCATTGGGTTTTTCTTCCTAAAGGTATATCGATCGGCCAATCGGATCAACGGGAAAAGCCTATATTTCATGTAGTAGTTACTTATATTACCTTGAAGTATGGAATAAGTACGTACTTCCAAATATTCTTTTAAAAGACTAACATTTATATAACCGTGTTGAAGACCGAACTTGTGAAAACTGTATACAGTTTTTTGTGAGATCCCTAAAGTTGGCGTTTTCATAACTCTTTCTTTATTGAAGACTTTAACAAGGTTTCCCATGACGTAACAATCCACTAGGATGGCTACTGAGCCAGCATTAGAGGCAAATGGTATACGTACAACATATGACTGAATTTTTTTTTATAAAAAAAGAAATTCATAAATTACGTAATGTAAAAGGTTACTTGATAATTTATTGATCGTAATGATATGTTTTTGGAAATCTAACCAATTTAACGGCGATGAAAATAAAAAATAAGTCAGATAGGATTTAAAAAAAATGAAATCAGAAGAAAATTTTTATTTCTTGTCTATAAAATTGTAATAAGCTATAAATATAATTGTTATTCGATGATGAAAATGTTGCTCTTAAAATTAATAAGAAAATATATATTTATAGTACTTTTAAAAAGGCAACAAAAACATCCTTAAGATTAACTTTTCATATTTCTATAACAACTTTGGTACAAAAATCTTGTATAGAAGGAGAATGATTAAAGGGTCTTGAATTAATCTAACGGAATTTTATCTCTTGATATATCTCTATTGAAAGAAAATATATTTTCATAGAAAACCCACGCAAACGTATAAAAAAATAAAATAACATTTATTATTTGATATCCGAGCTTATAATATGTGAATAATACGATGTACACATATATCTTCGGTAAAAGATTTTTTAAATCTTTTTACATACGCTTGATTTCGACTTTTAAACTGTAGAATCGAATTGATCAGTTAACACTGTGCGTGTGTATGCAAAATTAGATCTGTCAGTTGAAGTTTTAAGTGATCAATTCGACTTTTTAGTTAACACTATAAATGAGAATTAAGCGTGTGTTATAATATAAATTATAACACGGCTAAACTCACGTGATAATATTCGGTGTAGGTCAGTATAATGTCTCACGAAAGTTTTAATAAGTTAATCGTGTGTTATAACTTAGACGTAAAATCTTAGTTAAAAATTACATTGAGAATTTTTAGAACTAGAGAACTAATTCATGTTAATGCTCAAATTTATCATAACGCGGATATTTGCTTACAATAGGTAAGGACTATCTGCTTACAATCATAATGTTTTTTTTTTTAATTTAATAAACTTAATTTTTTTATTCATTAATTGCTTTTTGTTTTACAACAAGGTAATTTCACTTAATAAATATGTGAAGGGGTCCTCTATTATCCGTCGCCTTCGTAACTCGGCGTTAGGCTATTGTTCGTGAGTTTGGGCACTTCGAAACAAACTTCCACGCTCAAGTGTTTGCTCCCGGCTCTTTGGTAAATTGTTATTCATAGCTTTGTATAAACGCTGTTCGTTGCAAAGAGTGCTTCACTCATACTCTTATCTAGTGCTTAATATCAACTCCACTTGGAAAAGAAAGATTGTTGTTCGTGTGTCATTTATGTTACACTCATTCTTCCCCTTCTTGGACAATGCTTGCCAAAAATAAGTACAAGAGAATAGATGATATTAAAAATAAAAGTATGTTTTTAAACAAAACAGCATGTCAAAAAAACGCATTATGTACATACTTACGTTCTATCTTACAAAGATTTTAATCCGTGAATGGATTGGTGGATGTTTTTATATCTCCAAACTTCAACAGTCTAACGTTTCTGGATGAAATTAGACACAGGTCATAGTCTGGAAACACGTATAGGCTACTTACTAAGTACTTTTTAGCTCCGCACGGATGGTATCGAGGGAGAAACTAGTATATTCATATAAAACAAGTGTTAAGTTAATAAAAGAAATAGTTGTTTCATTAAAAACAAAAATTGAATAAAAAAAAAATTAAATCAGTATCTACGAGTTTACCTTTATTGCTAAACTTTAACTGATCTTGAAATTAAATTAAAAGAATTATTCAAAAACTATTTTATTATTAAATTCTTCGGTTACTTTAAATAGATTTGTTGACATTGTTTTAAATAGTATGTAGTAATATTTTGGAAAATGTTAATATCAAGATAAAAACTTCACGTATAATAAGGACGACAATAGTTACTGTAGTTCCTCACACGGAAATTATAAAGGACATGCGCAAAGCTACGGTCTTGAATAACCTTAAGTCTGCATCCTTATAGTCTAAATTGAACTTTAATACAGTGATTTAAGATACTTTATTTACGTAGCAGATTTATCTCTGTGTGCAACGCTATGGTAAGTTAGTAAGAAGATGCGCTACCACACGTACTTACGCGCAACATTTGCACACATCAAAGCAAATATTCACACAGAATAGCAACGACTCCAAGTTGTTTTCCGTGTGTGTATATAAAACTCTCTGTGTATATATTTTCGTTGGAGTAAGATAGGGAAAAGAGGAAAAGCGTTGGTAGTAAACGCGAGCGAAACGCCGGCCGGGCGCGCCTGACAGTTGTCAGTACTTTGTGGAACACGGCCAGAGATGCTAGTCTCGAGGGAGACTGATTTGAACGTTCGACTTTCCGATTTCCCGCGCTTATTGATAACTTAAATTTACACTGATAACGGTTAAGAAATTAATTTATCACGTGATAAATGAATAGAGTAACCTAAATTTTAAATATATAACGTGTTTGAATTATGATATTGTGTAAAAGTTATTTAAAAGACATCTTCATGAATGTGTTTTGTTCCTTGATTGTCTTCGATTGTTGAAGTAAGTTTTTGTAGTATTTTGAATATCATAATTGTATCTTGTTAACGTTTTATTTTTAAATCTTCTTTTGTTTTTCGTAAAACTTTTCCTTCATCTAATTAATACCAACTTTATAATAAATAGAGCAATACATAAATATAAGTTTTACTCCATATATATTTAGTTTACCATGCTAAATTATTTTAAATTTTATTTACTAGGTACAAATCTAAAATTTTTAACAAAGAAAAATATAACCTATAACATTTTTAAAATAAAATATAACGTATTAAAGTTAAATTAAATACGTTTAATAAATTCTCAAATACAAATTATAGTATAAAATACTTAATTTAAATTCTTCAGTATCTTGTTACTATTTAATCTGTGCAGAAGATACAAAACCACTACAATGTTTTAGTAGCATAAGTTGCTAAATACAAAGTAAAAGCTAAATAAAACAGAAGCGAGCAGCGCTTGCTACGAACAGCGATTGATTAAAACAGACCTTGTTTTTGCTTAATCTGTTGAATATAACTTTGTAAGCTCTTTTCAGGACTTTAGAAGTGATTTTGACAAAAGCAACATTGTTTTGCTAAGATAGAGTTTCGCTTTAGCTTGTTAGTGTTTTGTTTTTTCGAACTTCTATGCTCGTAACATGTTTGTTAACAATTTTACATTTTTTTCTTTTGGTCCAGCTGAATGATTTAATAATGCCACTTAAATATGACAGACGTTAGTTTTGTGTGAATAACACAAACGTATATAATTGTATATCACGTGTCATTTCATAAGATTATCTCTTTGTTATGTTACTTATGGGTTTCTAAAGTTTTCATTTATTTTATCATTACTAAGTGATTAATTAGTGTTGGGTTGACCTAAGTTTTAATGGACTAAAAATCAAGTTACGTAGTTAGGAAAGGTTTTTCGTAAAGTTATCGAGCTAAAAACACTAACGAATTCTTAAACGTACCTGGGAAACCGGCCATTAGGAAAATAAAGTAATTTTTTGGATTAGTTTTTTTTTTAATTATTAACTAACGATTTCTAAATAACATATTGAATGTTCAATACTTTTTGAATAAAATGCATGATTTACAACAAAAATTAAAAAAACGATTGGACTATAAATCATTAATGCTTTTACCGTATTTCATCAGGTTATTAGCTCTGTCGATTCTAATGCGAACTGAATAAACTAAGTAGATGAAATACTTCAAGTCTGAATGGGCAAGCACTTGTCTCCAGTCTCAATGTTTATATTCAAGCAACTGCTCAGCTGTCCGTAGTTAAATCAATACTGTCAGAGAACTGAAATTTTAATCATTCGACTGAAACTTGAGAATTATTCATAAGATGGTTGAATTTAAATATTTTAGACACAACTTAATAAGTCTGTTTTTATAGTAAAAGCGTTAACAGAAATTCGCCTAAACAGCGAAGCGACTGCTACCCATGACATTTGCATTTGTAGATGCGTATTACCTTAAATTAACGGAGGAGGGGCTTACAGAAATTGTTTACCTTACCTATGAGACATATACCTCGCCATTTTTTTTGTATTCTTAAAGCTTAGTCTTCAAAATGCGTATTTTTAAAGTAGATCATATCTTTAATTAGATTGAGACGATAAAAATTATGATACGATATGATGATACTGCTTTTAGTAATGCTTACCAATACTTGTAAATAAAATCTTTGTCGTTCAAAGTCGAGTCGTTTATTGCCACTTGAATATATTTTTGTATTTTAATAATAAATGAGAAGATATCTAAAAATGTATCTATATACGTTGGGTACCAATAAAGGCTTACAAATCGAATAATTCCGACAAAGGATTTTGATCGTTTCTATCTTATTTTCTCAGTGACTGGAAAAATGCTCATACGAATATATTGACGGCAATATTTTTTATTATCATGTAAGATCTTTGAAGTGAATACAAAGTATTACACCTATAAAAGGATTTGACAGCCAATCCGAATTTCATTTTTGTTTTCTTATGATAAAGCATTCGGTTTCAAGGTAAGAAAGTAATATTAACAGAAAAGAATTCCTGAAAGAACACTAACAAGTGAAGCCGCTGGATCTTTCTAGAGAAATAGTTTCAATCAACTGTTAGATAAAGTTCGACTTGACGAAGCGTGCAATTTAAAATTGGAAAAGAATAGTTTAGAATTGCGCAGACCGACCCCGGAGCAGACAAAGGAATTCAAAAAACTCTTATTAGATTCATTTGTTGCATTTGTAATGTTAAATCCCTATTGTCATACCACAAATATTACTAGCTTTCGCCCGCGACGCCGTCTACGTGGAATTAAAAAAAAAGTGAGTAATCTATGTGTTTTTCCAGACTATCCTCTACGACTATGGCAAATTTCATCGAGATCCGTTTAGCCGTTTATGCTGCAAACTCTAAAACATCCATACATCCATCTAAGCTTTCGAATTTATAATATTAGTAAGTTAGATAAATTCTATGATTATAATCATATCTAAAAAATGCTTTTAAATAAAAACTGGACAGTCCTTGTCTCTGTAACACAATGTTGTTTCTCAAAGAAAAATGTTCGGTTTTATAATAAGCGATACAAATTATGTAATTTGTACAGGATTATACTAAGCACACAATTCATCTCGTTGTTTTATTTTCTAAAACTTATCACAATAAAGCTTCATTAAGGAAATACTTGAGATGAATAGAAAGCTATGTTGATCACCGTTATATTTTTAGCGTGAAAAGTAAGTGCTTTATAGGTGTTTACTGTCTACAGTAATATTATTTGAAACTAATCGTTTCAATTGGTTGACGTCAGCAATTTAATCAACAGATTCAGCAAACTTTTGGTCCTATTTAATCCCTATACGAAATTTAGATCAAGCCATAGTGGTCTGCACCAACAATGCTAACGTTGAAGTTTGTAACTTTACCCCACTCTCCCCTTACCCGTTGCCTACGCCCAAGATCGCCGAATACTGTCCAACGAAAGAGTTTTATTTGGAATTTCACCGATTAGAAGAGTAATATTGAAATAAATATTTAAGAATTGGACTACTAATAATTAATTAGTGAAGCAAACATAATTTTATGGAGGTACAGTTGCGTACAAAAATCATTTAAAGGTTCAAAATTCGTCTCGATTTAGGAAGATTAGGGAAATTCAAGTTTTGTTATCGTAATTCTAAAAGTTGAGTATGAAAGTAAAAGCTATCTATCAACAAGTTAGTATGCTGAATATTCACATGAAATATGAAAGACTACATGTTATACAGATGGTATGATAGTACACAATATCTGTATGATGGATGAATACTCTGCCGAGCGTAGCACAATTGCATTTCAAATTAATACGAATGTCCGTTCGATTTTTGAACTATCATTAGATATGTGTTATAATCACCCAGTTCTTGTTTAATCTGTAATTGTGATGATTAAAAAAAATAAAGATAACCATTATTTCCATTAATAAAACTATATCTAGTTTTATTCTATAATTTCGATAGATGGCGCCTTAATTGTTTGCTTTTTATTGCAAAGTAAATAGGTGGCATATTTGTTAGTTATCTTCAAGATCGTAAATTGCGCAAACTCTATCAATTTAGACAAATTTTAGAAATGTGGTAGGCATTGTTAACATTTGTAGAATTTAATTAACCTCAATCCTAACATAATAGTTGTATAAAAGCCAAGTAAAGAGTTTATTCCACTTGAACGTTTCCAGCACTCGTGAAATTAGTTACGTTAGAGCAGTTGTGCGACATTTGGCAAAGAAAAGAGTAAACTGTCGGGGGAACCTGCACGGTGCAGAATAAATGAAACGAGACAATGCAGAGCAATACAATTGCAGTGAAAAGACGCGCGGTCCGTGTGTTCCAGTTGCGAACAAGAGAAATGGTAGCGCGTCGCAGGTGCAGCATGGAACAATACAGCGGAGTGGGCACAATGCTCCAGCGCCTAGGCGACTAGGTGCCTACGCTACTACGCTCTATTGCGCCCCTGGCTGACAGGAATGTTTTCAAATTTGACTGTGACACTCTCGCCTACACATGCCTTGTCGCGTTACCTTTTATTAAATTATTCTTGCTTTGTACCTCATTGCTGTGAAATTTTTCTGCAAATAGTGTCTAGACACTTCTAGAAGTCTTCGATGAATTCGATATATGCTCATACGTTTGTCTATTCTCAGCATTAGGGATCTGATAATTCTTGAAGCTATAGCTACGAATGTAAAAATGATTGAAAAATAAACTTTATAAAATATCGGCAGCAACAAAATTTTCATATTTAAGCTATATGTAATGGAATCTATCGAATGCCATTTTAAATGCGATACAGTTTTCTCCTGTAAGCAACAAGGCAATTAAAGTGACCAGAATTTTTTGATACCGTCAACTGGTTTTGAGCACAAAGCTATGACCATCCGGAATTCATGCGCACGGTCCACTGCCCGCTCATCAATCATTCCGATATTGCGTGACACATCAACTTGCGACACACACACAAACACACACGGCCAAGCGTCCTGTTTACTTATTGGTTGAAAATACATATACTGGACAAAGATATGCTTGGACGTGTCATCAAAGCGTACACTTTGCGACTATCATATCTTTTTCGGTAAAATTAATTTTAATGTGTATTCTTTTGCTGGACTAAATAAGTCGGCCCTAAGGTTTGTTTTTGATTATTCAACTGTTACTCATTTACCTAATTTAGGACCTGAACCACCAAATTGTAAATTGTCTGATAACAATAGAACGTGTATAATACTTGATGGAAATATCGGATTTTGTTCCCTTATCTGACAGTGACATCTATCAGCCAGTGGTGGGACAGGGCCTTAAAGTTGTAAACTTCCATATTATAGCAACTATACATATATTTGCGATTATGTTGATAATTAATGTCAAAAAATCCAATATGCCATTGAAAATCTGTACTATGTATTCGTATTCGTATTCGAATGTTATTACAAACCACACTAGATAAAGTCGTTACATTCAAATCGCACGACCAAAAGCGAGCGGTGATACACAAATACAAAACCAAAAATCCAATAACGTCAGAAGTGAGCAGTCGACGTTGTGTTTGCTTCTCGTCAGACGAATTTGCGGGCGAACACTCGACACCGGAATAGAATGAAAATCAAATACATCATAACAAACAGCCTAACGCTACTGATATACGTATTTAGATAATATAGTTTTTATTATTCTAATGGGGTTAGTATATCACAAAATTGTTTGAAAGTTACTTAGTTTTATTGCAAAAAGTACATACCGTGGCTTGTTGTTAAGGAATCTTAAAGTATTTATTTTTCTAGGTAAGATTTTCCTAAATAAAATAATGAATTGAAACACGAAGATATAAATGAGAACGTTTATGTATTACATAATTCAATTTCCGCATCCTTATTCTATTTATATTCACCTCTGTTACACTTCAATCATCGTTTTATAATTAAAGTTTGACAAAATCGATTTGCATCTTAATATTTCAAGTGTACATCGTTCTCCTTGAACATGAAGAAATATTTTTATAGTACATCTATACTAATATAATAAAGCGTAAACACACACTACTTTGTGGCGTAAGATGTCAGCAATCATAGTTTTGAATAATCCTTTTTTAATAAAAAGCCCTATTACACTTAGGATATGCTTTAGGCTATATATTTTCACGCTATTAAACTTAGGAGGTAAATAAAATCCCAATGTCGGAAAGGGACCATAAGCTACAAGCTGCCAACATCAAGGAAACAAAATTGCTATGTTTTGTCATTGTGTCATGTTATTTTCACATTTGCTATTGATAATTTGACAAATGTAAATAATATATTATTTTTATAATTTCATGCGGATGAAGCCGCAGGGGAACAGCTTGTGTTATGATAAAATAAATGTGTAAAATTTACTAGATGTCGGTACAATGTAAAACGTATTCCGGTTAGATAGATGTACCAGTGTAAAGGAACGCGAATCCTCTGCAAGATCAAGAATAAAATGGAACAGAATATTCAAATAACGCCAACCAAATACAATTCCTTGGAAGAAAAGGATTTAAACTCGTTCTCAAAGAATGTAGACAAAAAATGTTTAATATTCCACGCTCGCGGCGGAACAAAATGAGATATGCTAATGTATTTCATTTATTTGCTAAGCTTATAATTAATTAATTTTGAAAGGGAAGGTTTACAATTTACAGACATTTTAAGATATTGAATACGTTCCCGTTGAAATATCTTGGAGCGGTTTATTGCTTTGCTTTTTTAATTATAAGGTATTTGATAATTTTACACCCGTAATACAATCGATAAAATTAATCACAATTCCTTGCACTTGCAATAAAGCACAATCTAAATATAGCTTGGTCACATAATGGCACTTACAATGATCACTCTTTTATGGATTGTAAATGAAATTGGCTACGTAAGGAATGTAGGGCACCAACGTGGAATAGACCTAGAGTGGGTTCTCTAGTCACCTGAGGTCTGTTATACGAACAAATGCATTACGTTATTGTTAGTTTAAAAACACTCTTCTCTTACTAAATCTAAATAAATCGTTTAATAATTCCTACATTCATACAGTTTAGTAAAGTATTTCTCAAGCTTTTACATGTAAATATTTTTTGTTACACAAATAAAATTGTTTCACTGATAAGAGTAAAAGTCGCTTCATGTTCCATCAAATGTATTCAGTGGGAAGTGTCAGTGCGAATAAGAAAAGTGAGGGTGGCTTAAGTCACATAAACGTTCCTCGAGCACTGAAGCGATTGCGGGTGAAATCGAACAAAAAGGATGTGCGATTCTGACGTAAGTGACGCGGCGAACAAACAAGAGAAGTGGGATTGTACCTTTCCATTCCCATCGCAGTCGCTTGTCACGCCAGCATTTGTTTGAAAATATAGTTTCACGTGAGTTGTCACTTCTCTTTTATGTGTCAGATTAAACTTTTTTTGTATAAAAACATTTATAGAACAGTCTTAATTATTACTAAATGGCCAGAGATTGACACAACATGAACAAAAGAAAATAAAAAGAATGGAATAGTCCTGTTCCTTTTTCAAATGTAGCTTAAATAACGTTATTCAATGAAAAAAAAAACTTGTTTTATTGTTAAAGTTTTCTTTCATTTTTTCGCATTAATTTTTCGAGGAGTGTCATTTATCATCAACTGAAAACGAATATTCATTTTCTTGTCAACGGTATCTGTAAATATATTACTGTGCTAGCTTTTTTTGCTCAAATGAGCACATATTTCGCTTTGTTTCAAGGGAGATAAATAATGAAGCAAAGTCACTAAAATGAGGGTGACATATTATCCGTGCGTGCGGCGATGATAAAATTACAGTTTTGATTTTGTTTGCCAAATGTTATTGCTTCAATTTTCATAAACATAGATCTTTCGGCGACGAAAAAGCGAGCGTCAACCTATCAATTTATTAATTGTTTGTACATGAGGTCTAATGGTTACGTTTAGACTAAACTTATAAAGTTGGCGAAAAAATAATTAAAAAAAAAATTGTAAAAAATTAAATATATGTACTAAGTTAATTTTAATCTGATTAAAAGAAATTGCAGATGGAAAAGTTTAAAGCTGATTCGTTTTTATTTACTCTTATTTCTATACACAAACAAATTAAAAAACAACTCGTAGAAACATTTAGTTTAAGCGATAATCAAAGAAACGTAAACGTTGTAAATTTCTATAAATCGCTCTAATACACAGTAAAATTTGCTTTTAATCGGTCATAAACCGAATGACCAAACGGATTACTTAACATTCATCATGTTATGTGACGCAGTATTCGTCTGCGATACATCCGGATTAAACGATTATGGAATCGAGTAAAAACACTGAATTGTTCGCTGATAATGTTTAATCTCTGATGTAAAACGATATAACCTTGTTTGTTTTATGGTCACGAATTAATGAACTTTAAATCGATTTTATAAACGACTAGCTGGTCCCGTGCGGCTTCATCCGCATAGAATTATGAAAATTTCATTTTATTGTTTACATTTGTCAAATTATCAATAGCAAATGTCAAAATGCTTTCTTGATGTTGGCAGCAACTTATGGTCTCTTTTCCACATTAGGGTTTTTATCCAAAATATTTACCCCTTAAGTTTAATGTCGTGAAAATATATAGCATAAAGCGTGACGTAAGTGTAGGGCTTTTTATTAAAAAAAAGTATTATTCAAAAATATGCTGCAATTGCTGACTTCTTAGGCAACAAAGCACTGTGTGTTTACGCTTTATTATAATAGTATAGATATAGATAATTCATTCGTTAAAACTCAAAATAGTAGATTCCTAGTACTTTCCTAATTAGAATACATAATCTGAACTGGTTCTTCAAAACTACACTAAGCGATATCTTTAGTCTCCATTAAACGGTTCTAAAGTTGTCATTAAATATTTTTAAATAGTAGGATAGTATAATGGCGTTAATTCAGTGTGGCTATATGTAGGGTAGGTTCTTATCCACGAGCCGCATTAGCAACGGTGACAGTTCATCCATCTTGTTTGTTACTCGGTTAATTAAGTCTTCCTACTATAGCCTCGTACAGCTGGGAATTAAATTTCAATTATAGTAACACTTGTGTGTTTCAACACGTTATCGTATAAGTTTTAATGTCCAACTAATGTTATTATTTTAGAAATAAGGTTGCGAGGAAAAAGTAATTAAATAGTTAAAAATCAAATTGACTTTCCTCTTCTTGATTTTGAAATTAATCACGATCTATACACCTTGACATGTGTTGAGGGAGTGATGGAAGGATAACGTTTTGGTTTTGACTGTCACAAGAACTGGACAATCTAAAAAATATGTTGGTCAGTTTGTATGTTCAAATGTAATAGAGCATAATTGAGAAAAATGTGTCTGATGCAATATTTTCTGTAAACACAAAATTCATTTAACTGTCATCACATCCATTAAAGAATTATATTAATAAAGCGATTACGCTTAAAATATTATAAAGAGAAAATGGTTTTCCCTTTTTAAAATCGAATCACATCACACTTTATTGTAGCGTAAAATATAATTTAAAGTTGCAACCCCGAATTTCAGTACAATTTATGAGAGATTAAAAATGGCGTCACTTTTAAACAAAAAAACAACTCTAACAAAACTTTTCTGAATTTTTTAAATAAAGGTTTATCCTACATGGTAGGCTGTTGGTGACACGTGGTATTGTCATGAATAATGATAGTAGATAACAACTTGTCACTTAACAGACCTTACAGAATTGTACTGAAAGATTTTTTATTACAAAACAACGTCACCACTCTGCGTTTTACATCTATGCCAAATTTAATCGAGATAGGTTAAGTCGTCTTAGAGATACGTAGTAGTTAGTCTTGCTACGATTTCCGCTTCATGTGTAGCGTGTTTTTTGCGTGATGGCATATCACGTAGTAACAGATATCATTTTTGAAAAATCTTAAATTTCAAGACGAAGTCGCGAGCGCGAGTATTATTTAAAATTGTTTTCTTATCACTAACAAACTTTTCCTGGGCTTTGCAAATATGAAATTAATATTGCTTACACTCAGAAAAAGCAAAAAAAAACCCTCGTGAAATTCATCCATACTTTAGCAATTTTTCTTTATAGTAGCGAAACCATAACTGGATACTCAATTTAACGGTCTCGTTAACAAGCGGTTCTTGCTATAAATCGTTCAATACAGCTCGTATCGTTGAATTACCGACAACACGAAAATTTATTACTAGCTAAAGTTAATTTCCTCTCGATTATAGTTATTCAATATTTTTTTATAATTCCAAATTCAAAGATCATTCAGGAAATGAGAAAGAACATAATGATTAAAATATCATACACTATGTATCTGAAATCATAGAGTAACTGAAATTTCAATTAACTGGCATGAGGCACTGACTAAGTACATATTGTACATGTAACATTAAAGGAAAAAAAATTCAAATGGTTATTAGCAAACTATTTTACATAAGTTTTCGAAAAAAAATCTTAACATGTATTAAAAAAATATGAAAACTATATTAAAATAGTTTGTTAATTATTGACATTATCATAATATTTATTAGCAAAATTAAATACTCTACATTACATAGATGCTCTAACATTTTTAATATATTTGTAACTATATTTTAATATCTACGAAGGTGCCCTTAACTTTGAGTGAAACTGGAGGCTATTATCTTATAACTAATCTAGACAGTTTGTTTAAAGGGCTTAACATAGTAAATTAATTTTAAATTCTTAGAATTAATAACGAATCGCACTGAGAACGATCACAAAGAAGTCTTGACACGACTCAATTAAAAATATGATTTCTGAACTTAACCTTAAGCCCTTCAAAAGCGGCGCCTTGGGATGTTCTTATTTTTAACAAAATAAAAATATTCTTCATTTAACGAATACCTTATAAGTGTATTTTTTCTACGATATTATTTTCAAATGAAATATTTTTTACGCGAACAATTACGAACATCTTTTATTTGAATACAAGAAAAAATAGTATGAAACAAAACAAACATTAAAATACTTCAACTACACAAATATTACCATTTGAATATCAAAAGTTTGAAACAAAGCAAACAATTTGCGATAATTTTAACACTACATTTTTAATCCATTATAAAAAGAAGGTCCATCACCCATCACCAAGTTACTTAATAATATTTAGTGTAAGGGACCTTACAACTATGTTACCCGACTATTTTAGCCTAACTTACATCTCAAGTCAAGGTCTTGGAAAAGCTTGAGCCAGTTACTTAAAAGAGCTTTTCACCGAGTGCTCTTGGTGAGACTAGACTCCACAAAGGTGTCAAGTAAAGTAACTGTTTGAAGGTAACCATTAAGACAAATGTAACATGATAACATATCTTGCGTTAGGCATAAAAGATATCCTGAATCACTAGATGTTGAAAAAAAAATGTGTGGTAAGATAAATCAGATGGTGGTTAAGAATTTTGTTAACTCTATCGTTATAACAATTAAAATATAACCTTGTAAGTAACTGTGTCGTGATTTTTAATACCAACCTATAAACAGTATCTTAATTGTATTTCATTTCTCATGACTTTTCAACTTTTAAACAAAGTCAAACAATAACTGTGAACAGAATTTAATGCTCTACATTTTGACGAGACTTTAATGTTGTTACTGATTAGTTAGTTAGTTTAACAGTGGTAGAGCCCGCTTTAACATCTTTGCACGAATGGGCGAGCCGCCCGGTGTAATACCACGACCACACAGAAAACAGGCGTGAAGTGAAAGCAATGCTGCGTTTCGTCTGATGAGTGTGGTGCCGGAGGCCTAAATTTATCCCTTTCCCTTTCCACCCTTTTCTCGAGAGGAAAGGATGGGAAGGATAAGTGGATGTGACGGTGGAGGAGACGTATAGAAAGGGAAAATTTCCTCTTTATATGCGTCTCGTCGTCTCGTGTCTTCCGTCAATGAAGGGTAGGCAACGCATCTGCAATTGCGGATGTTTATGGGCAGCGGTCGCTGTCCATTTCGGTGGATTTAGGTGGCCGCTTGTTCGTTTGCCACCTTGTATTATATAAAAAAAAAAAGTTAATTGTTTTAAGTCCTGTATGCACCGTTTCTTGTTCTCTCTTCGTTTTTGTATATGTTAGATTTTTTTTTACTTTATTTATGTAGATATATTTTAGATTACTTAATTTATTTCGATCTATCGAAGTGATGTGTAAACCGCAAATTACGGTCTAAGATTGGAAAATTTATATTGATCCAAATATCGGTTTGGCCATTAATATAGATAGGGATGCAATTAGTTCGGAAGAGGTCCAACCACATAGTGTGCTTATTTATAGCACCACGAAGACTGATTTCTAACCGGCCAGTTAAAACAGGATA
Organism: Papilio polytes; assembly: GCF_000836215.1. NCBI lineage: Eukaryota > Metazoa > Arthropoda > Insecta > Lepidoptera > Papilionidae > Papilio > Papilio polytes. The sequence goes on along the minus strand of NW_013526915.1, from coordinate 198,708 downwards.
CCAATAGGTAAGGAAATTCACAGAAGTTTTGCAGTACAAGTTTTACAGAGCAAGTTAACACACGGATATTAGGGTTTTTTATTCATAGGATTTAGTTTTAATTGTATTAATACAATTTAATTGAAAATTGAATCGTGGAAAATATTACTAGCTTTTGCCCGCGACTCCGTCGCGTGAAATTTAAAAATAATAAAAATGAAATGAAAAAATGTAGCCTTTATTACTCACAGATAAATTACCTTTGTAACAGTGAAAGAATTTTTAAAATTGACCCAGTAGTTTTTGAGTTATTTCAATACATACAAAAATACAAAAATACAAATCTTCCCTCTTTATAATATCTGTATAGGTCATTTGCATATTCGTGTAAGGGTGCGTCCTAACCGATGTTACGTGGTGTAATTTTACACTGCGAGGATGCATGTTTTATATGTTCTGCGAACTTAATAGTTCGTCGTGAAGCATATTCCATTGCAGCACGTATCGGTCAGGCTTTAAGATTTAAATTTTAAAACAATCTCAGCATTGCGTTCAACCGAATTGCAAACCACATCTAAGGTTTCACATTCTCTTATATCAAATTGAAATTAGAGCTTATAAACGCTATCTACATGTGGGATTATTTAATTAAATTAAGGCATTTTCATCATAGAATATGTTGTCTGTCTGTAAAATTGTGCCTGCAATTACTCAAGTATTGTGGATCTATTCACGCATATTGTTTTTAATGCTGGTTAATTGCTCTCTCTCCTATAAAGAATTTCGTAATATAACTTCTATAAAAACAAACAAAAGATTTCGCAGCCGTCATCAGAACAATCAGAGGATAGTACACGTGAATTCCGAGAATTCATTAATACTTGCCGACTTGAAAGTGATGTATGACTAGACGGCGGAATCGTAATAAGTCGGACATACCCTTAAAAAATAACAAGTTTTATCACTTCTATAAATATAGATTTTCAGTTCTTATATACCTGTTTAGAACATTGTTATTCTTGGTTTTGAGTACGAGAATGAAACAAACAATATCAAAGAGCTACCAAGGTTAACAGTTGTGCAGATCCACTCTTTCGTCCTATTTTACAGGAAAAAAAAAGTTGTACTTAGTGTGTAATAACGGTATTCTTAAATGGGCCAGTCGCCTGTAACAACTGACAGTAAAACAGGATGCAGTGAAGTGACAGTAATCATACTAATATTATAACTGCGAAAGTTTAGATGGATGGATGTTTGTTAGAGTGTAGCCTAAACGGCTGAATGGATTTCTATGAAATTTGGTATAGATGTAGAGGATATCCTGGAAGAACACATACGGTACTTAATTTTTTTTAAATCCACGCGGACGGAGTCACGGGCGAAAGCTAGTATATAAAATACTTGCTGTAATGCGAGAGAACCCGATGACAAATGCCAGTCGACAATATTCGCCATCTCTACCAATAAATACTTTATTAACTATGATAACAGAGCGTAAAATAATTTAACGCAAAATTGATACAAATAGTTAGAGTTAAATTAACATTCTGTATAAATATATCTGTTTGAACATAAACAAATTGAATAAGGACACACGAAACAACGGCTTTGCAGAAAATTACAGTCATGATGAAATATTTTTGAAGAACAAAAATAGTCTCGACCCCACAGCGAATTCTGATAAAGGCTATAATTTTTGTTTCAGTACTTTTTATGTCGGCTTCGGAGCGGGTTTGAAATTTTATTTCAAAGGCCTATTGTTTTATGTTTATCCGAACTTATAATAACAAGGGGAAAGCTTGTGACTAGCGTTCGATTGCAAAGTACTTATACCTTGTATCAATTATTTATTTACTTCTGTTTTCAATTAACAGATTTTTTAATGAATTACACACATGAAATTTAATGAACTTATAATACGACTAAGTGCGATGTGTATTTTTTATTACAACAGACTAGCTTTCGCCCGCGATTCCGTCTGCGTGGAATTAAAAAATAACAGTAACTTATCTGTTCTTCAAGACTATCCTATACATCTATGCCAAATTTCATCGAAATCCGTTCAGCAGTTTAGGCTACAAACTCTAACAAACATCCATCCATCTAATCTTTCGCATTTATAATATTAGTAAGATTTAAACGATTTAATCTACGTTAATTTTTAAGCCGTAATAGATTTTAGGAATTTAATGTGTTTTATATCAAAATAGCAATAAGTAGGTCGGTTTGGATCTATTTAAAGTAGTTTGTATGGTGGCCGTGCTCGTTGGAGTTCTGACGCGGTGTCAGGCCTCGGTAATTGAATCTTGCGGGTCCCGTGACCGTCGAGTCGTTTTTGTTCGACAATTGCTTGCCTAGTCGAAAATTGCTCGCTTCGCCTTCAAGAAATGAATATAGTTATTGACAAATTTTCCTTGTCATTTGAATATAGAGGGGATATTCCCAGCGGCGGGAATGGTCAACCTTTTCTTGATTTGAATCCGCAACTGTTAGTATTTTCTTTGCATTATTTGCTGATGTATAAAAATAAGTTACATTTAAATTTCGATTATCTTTATGTTATTTTGTTTAAACATTTTAACAAAATATAGTGCTTTAGATTATTTCCATTACTTTGATGGTTAATGATAAAATAGTTTATGGAAATTGGTTATTATGTTTAACTAGCGTACGCCCACGACTCCGTTCACGTGGGATTTGAAAAAAGTAAGTAGCCCATGTGTTCTTGCAGACTATCCTCTACATCTATACCAAATTTCATGGAGATCCGTTCAGCCGTCTAGGCTACAAAATCTAACAAACATCCATCCATCTAAACTTTTGCTTTTATAATATTGGTTGAATCTACTTCTAGATAGACATATAGATAAAGCTTTTATTCGCTGACATATATTATAATATTTGCAACTTATTTAATTTATCTTACTAATATTATAAATGCGAAAGTTTAGATGGATGGATGGATGGATGGATGGATGTTTGGATGTTTGTTAGCGTTTGTAGCCTTAACGGCTGAACGGATCTCCATGAAATTTGGCACAGGTTTAGAGCATAGTCTGGAAGAACACATAGGCTACTTTTTACCTCGGGAATAGTCACGGTTTCCGTGGGATTCATAAATGTAGTTTTTTAATGTTTACTCGATCATTCTGCAACGGTTTAACGTATCTTATTGAAATTTGGCACAGATATAAAACAAAGTCTAGAGTACACATAAAATAAGGTTCATCCCCGAGAAATGTCCAGTTCCCGAGGGATACGTAGCTTTTTGTTATTTATATAGTACGTAAGTTTTCTAATACCACGCAGACAAAGTCACGGGCAACAGCTCGTAACAACAGAAATAATAAAAGTAACAATTAACAATATAGTATGTATGTACTTTTATTTTCTAGCATCAGGTTGCGTGTTAGGTTGTGGTACGACATAGGCCTCCCCTAATTTCTTCCATCTCCTCTAACTTCTACTTTATACTAATTATTTCAATTATTAACATGTATAAAATACATGTAATCTTACTTGGAAAAAACGTAATATGTCATGTCTAATATTGGGCGTTGTCTTGTTTCAGATTCAGCTGTGAACACATGTTTGCACCGTCGACAAAGGCGGCCTGGTGGCTGGCGACATTTTTAACTGTTTTTGTCACAGGTAACTGTTTTTTTTTATTTTACATCCGACGTTTGCCACGACTCTACACGCAGTTGAAAACTGCAGTTTAATATTTTATTTGTATGCTCTTGGTTTGCATTATGTTAAATTATTCAGTTTTAAATTTAACAAAGATTATGGAATTAGATAAGCAATTAAGGAGAAGTTTGTTATAATGTATAAAATATCATTATGTACCTTTAAAATGTATTAGTTAGTACCATCTATTTTCAACGGCCACGGAAGATCAGCACTAGTGCTGAGTGGCTTTAAATAAATAAATAAATAAATAAGTATATAATACAGATCAACACTTGTATTAAAATAAGTTAGTCTTATTTGATTTAATAATGTCAGGTTTCTAAAAAGTCAGTCAAAAATCTCTAGGAATCATTGATTCACATAAATATATTGCTATTTGTAAAGTTCGTTTAATAATTCAGAAACTGGACTTAAAATATCGCTACAAGTTATACCCAGTACTACACGTTTAATCTAGTGTTCAAATATACTTTGTAAGGTGAGATGCCAATCCAAGCCGAGGTGGAACCGGAATTCTTACAAGAGCTGGAGAACCATACGGTGACGCAAGGCCGCGACGTGCACTTCACCTGCGTCGTCAATCATCTCTCTAACTATA
>NW_013526915.1:143816-193956 GCF_000836215.1 Papilio polytes | reverse complement strand
GGATATTGAATATTTACTTTCTCAGATATACATACGTATTTTATACTAAATTGAATTGACTCTCAAGACTTATTCTTATCCACACTTATCCCTTACAAATGTCTATAACAATATAAACGTAGTGTGATCATAAACAAACGTAATCGAAAGCGAATCGTGTACTTAAATTAAAACAGAGGCGCAAGAGACGTACATTAAAGGATATCGTTTGTTTATAATTACAAGGGAATGTTATTCAAAGCGTAGGAAGTACAAGTTAATTAGTCAGATTGTACGAAACTGCGCTGCGTTTGGGCCGAACATTTAGCTTATTGCGTAATTAGAAGTAGCGTGGTAGCATTTATGCTTTCAATTTCCCCGCAAAAGTCATTGATATCGCGGATAACTTTAAATTGAATTTGTACTATTAGGGAAGTACCAAACAAATGTTTTAGTCAACCTAAAATGGTATTATCATGGTTAAAATCCTGTGTTTTCTGAGAACTTCAATACACTAAAAACATGAAATCTTAGATGATTTTGACCACTGATGCCAGTTTGAAAATATTGTAACATGAATGTATATAAAAAGTATTTTTTTATTCTATACTGTACTGTAACTTATAATCTTTTGTAATCAAAATCAACTAACAGATAAAACTAAGCATAACCATTTTAATTAATACAACATTAAGAAGTCACTGTGAAGTTCATTTAGCTTAGAAGTTTGTAATTTTGTTGAAAATAAATTTTAAAAATGCAACTTAACTCTACCCCGAGGTGCATACGGAAACTTACGGAATTATTTTTTACTAGCAAGCATGGAAATGAGAGCAAGTTTGAATATTAGTTACATAGTAAGTACGCACGGCCGAGCTATCTGAGCGGTAGGAATTGTGCCGCGGGAACACGTACAATTTTAACGAGCGCCCCCGGGCCGCGCGGCCGAAGTATAACTCAAGCCTAAAAGAATGATGGACTAAAAATTCTGATAACTAACGTCGCTAATTCATCACGGAACCCCCTTGAACGAAGTAATAAATTCCCCCTAATCTTCTTTTATAAAACGCGTTCTAAATAATTAGTATAATATGAAACAATTTCGCTTCGAATCTAGACAATAATTCTCGTTGCTTACTTCGTTATTTATTAATTTATGTCCTAATTTTGTAAAATACAGAATAATAAAGTAATTTGAAATCTATACTAATATAATAAAGCGTAAACAAACACTTCTTTGTTGCCTAAGATGTTTGCAAATACAGCATATTTTTGAATAATTTTTTTTTTAATAAAAAGCCCCACATTTACGCCATGATTTAGGCTACATATTTTCACGCCATTAAACTTAGGGGGTAAATATATTTTGGTTAAAAACCCTAATGAGGGAAAGAGACTATAAGTTGCTGCCAACATCAAGAAAGAAAGATTGCTAAGGTTTGTCATGTCATTTTGACATAGCAATTGATAATTTGACAAACATAAACAAGAAAATAAAAATTTCATAATTTCATGCGGATGAAGCCGCACAGGAACAGCTAGTCGAAAATACAGTGTAACCTATACAACAGTAACAATTAATTAAACACGATGAAGTGAAAGTTATTTTGAACTAGCTTGCGCTCGCAACTTCGTCGAATTAAAAAGCGTGAAATTAAAAAAAAATAAGTTGCCTATGTGGTTTTCCAGACTGTGCTCTATGCCAAATGTCATCCAAATCCGTTTATTCATTTAGGGAACTTAGCCTAACAAACATCCATACATATAAACGTTCACATTTTTAATGATAGTAAGATAAGATTTAAGTAAGGCTTGCTTGTCTAGTTGTTATAATTTATGAAATGGTATTTCTATGGCAATTAACTCGGTTATCATTTTAGAATCTTCTACAGATTTTAAAGCAATACTCTCAACAATTCCAAGAATTATATAATTAAATCATGTAATTCGTACACGAAGTACAAACTGCGCTAATAATTTCCCGCGGTTGAAAATGTTGACAACGAGCGAAGCAGAAATAGCCGCATCTTTCATTTCTGAAATTGCAGCAAAAGAGATAATTTATTTTTGCAGAATTGCTAGATAATCTTGTGAAATTCACCAGATATCTTGATAGAAATTTTCTCTTTATATTTAATATTTCTCTATTTGTTTGGCTTATACGAGTACTTTAACATTGTCGTAGATAAAAACAAATGAAGCACAAAAACAAAAGACTAAAAATGTTATACCATCATCTTTTACCAGTAACATTTTCAGATGTCTGTGTGTGTCCTAATAAACTATTTTATTATTTTTAATGACTGGCTAGTTTAAGTCACCCTACCTACATATGTGTAAAGGGCTAGCCCTGAAAACCAATGCAGTAAGGGCCTGCGCCGTCCCTGCATTAGCTAAGCTTGCCACCTTTTGCCACATTTCTTTTTTTTCTTACTAGCTCTAAGGTTTTGTGTATTGATGTCTTACATAGTTTTTTGTGCCAATAAAAATTCTATTTAGTTATTTATTTAAACGCTTCATTCGTAAAAATCATACTAAAATTGTAAATGCGAAAGCTTAGATGGATGGATGTTTGTTAGAGTTTGTAGCCTAAACTGCTGAACGGATTTCGACGAAATTTGGAATGGTAGTCTGGAAGAACACATACGCTACTCGCTTTTTTTTTTAATTCCACACGGACGGTGTCGCAGGCGAAAACTAGTAACAATACATTAGAAAATTTATTTGCTTCTGTACTACTACACTATTTCAAGGTCGTAATCAATTTACTACCACAATGACGACTAGACAATACGAATAAAACAAAAAAAAAAATATATGTCATTAAATTTTCAACAACTATCATTTACTTTCTATGAAATATTACTGTGTTTGCGTTTTAATTAGGTTACGTTGTAATCAAGCGATATATCTATTAAATTTGATTTTAAACACTGTTATTTATACCGATACTTCATCTATCGTTAATAACTTTTTAAGTAAAGAAAAAAATGTATTATTAAAATTGTTCAAGAAATTTTACTAACGAAAATTTAGTTGAATATCCAACTGATTTTGAAAAGATCAATAAAAAGTTTTTAGGCACAAGGAATATTTTTCCCTTATCAACTATGTTGCTATTATTATGGAAACAAACACACCACTATACACAAATATATTATTAAGATAAAATTAACAGCATTAATATATTTCTTTGTAGAAATAATATCATCGTTAAAATACTCGGAATGCAATTTTTATCCGCTAAAATACGATGTTCATAATCCTACCTACAAATACAGCTTCTCCAAGATTTACCGCAGCTTCGCTTCACAGATGGATTAGAGATCCGACGCTGGACTTAAACTGCAACATTGTCCGTAGCTAATATTGTATTCGTTACGGTTTTAAACCTAACGGTTAAGAACTGCTTTATCTCACACCTAATTTTAACAGCTGTGTTAAAATTATAGTTCCTGTTATTGCCAATTATCGCTTTTACTTGTATTCGTTTTCAATGAAATTGTCATAACTGTGATGTAAAATCTTTCAATTCCGCCTCGTAAAGTATCAGATTATTAAGTTTATTTCATTTAACAATTCGCAGAGTTGCATCAAAAACCCGAGCAGCGTAGTTTCAAAACAAAGCTGTAACAAGTGAAAACAAAAAATAACACAGCGAACGTAATCTGAACACAACACGTTAATAATAGCTTGCATCGCTTCAACATAGTAGTGCCTAAAGAATGTTAGCTCACGTGCAGTCGCTCGTCGGAAATAATTCTCGCAAACAATGAAATTGTAAGTAATTTATTTTCCAACCGCAACAAAGCGAGATGTCACGTGAAAAATTGCACGAAAGCGGCCGGGATGAGACTTCGCACATTCCTTCGTGGCAACTCTACAATTTCACGTGTCGTATCCCGCCCACTTTTAACTACGTTCGCCACAATTACAACGCTCAAGTCGCATTCAGTTTCACTGCTCCAGGGGTGCTCACTTGCGACAAATGACCTGACAACGTACTCTTAGAGTGTGTCTCCACTGTCGCAACACATGTATTATAACAAAGTTGTCATTCCTCTTATTGTATTAAAAAATAACAGGCGATAAGTTCACTAGTGTTAAGACAGTCGAAATTCAAGTTTAAATAAATACATATGCATATTTTACGCACTGGTTCACTATCGAAAAAGGTAAAAAAAAAAGAAATAGCTAATTTAAAAAAAATATAATTTATTCGCTGAGAAAAAGTTCTACGAAAATAGTCGAGACAATTGACATGGAAATAATTTCTTTTCCTCTGAATCCTTTGTTCATTAGAGTTTAATTAGAATAGTTAAAAGGAAATACATTGTTCTCTACAAATAGTCCTGGCAGCTTAGACTGAGTGTTCCTTTAAATATTTATAGTGAAGGTTAACAATTAAAGATCAAAGTTGTTAGATACGATCAAATAATAACTACATTTTAGAAAACATAATATAACAAATAATGACATCAAACTATTGATACATTAGACATTGTCTGTCCACTGTTGGACGTAGGCCTCTGCCAATGCCTTCCACAGAATGCACTCCTCTGTCTTCCGCATCCAGTGACTTCACGCCGGGCGTTCTAAGTTGCCAGTTAACCCATTGTTCATGATATTTACATCATTCTTCATGGACGACCCACCTTCATGATATTTACATTTTAGTAACTTTACTTTTACTGTTTTTAAATAAACAGACGTTCGCTTAATTATCAAAGTATTATAACCAAAATAAAAGTACCGACTCTTAGAACATACGAGTATCGTAAATATGTATCACTTAGACAAAGACGGAAATAAATAAGAGTATGTAAAACTCACATGTTATATATGGTAATGCTCGACTATACTTCAACGATAGTTTCAAAGCACTAACGTAGGTCGAAATCGAAGTTTCAGAGTAAATTGCATGTTCGCCTTATAGGAACAGCATAAAGCATATTTACGGTTAACTTGAAAGAGAAATTAAACAACTTGTTAGGTTAAGATTAAATTACTAACTTATAGAATGCTTACAAAAACTAGGTATTAACAAACTAAATGTCATACAAATATTGTCGTAACTACAAAAGTGTTTATCCATTTTTAAAATAAAGATATAAAAAGTTTGAAATGTTCACGAGACATATCGTTTACAACGGTTAGCAAACGGTAAAACTTCTTAACGAGTGTTTGAGAGGTAAAATAGTACGCTTCTGCACGTACTTACTGAAAGAACGGGCTACGTGAACTAACTTTATGCATTCAAATTTGCCCACATACTATTTAATACATCGCCTGAAGAATAACGATGGAATATGTTAACCTTTTGTATTGCACAATATAAAATGAAATTAATTTAGATTAGTATTTACTGACTTGACATTTGTCCATTGAAATGTGTGTTTTAAATCAATAAACGAAATTTCAGTAAAACTTAAACGGATTATTTTTCAAAACTGTTTTTTGTGTTTGTAACAATATTTTGTGTTCGTAGGTAGCGTGGATAAAATCTGATTCGAAAGCGATCCTGGCGATACACACGAATATGGTGGCATTGAACCCGCGCCTCTCCGTCACCTACAACAACCATAATACCTGGAAGTTGCACGTCAGCAACGTGCAGGCGAACGACTCGGGAACTTACATGTGCCAAGTCAACACCGACCCTATGAAAAGTCAGGTAAAGTAATATTAATGTAGATTACCTTAATACAACTCCGTCCTTCATAAACATTTTAATGAAGCAGATGAATACAGGTGTTTTTTGCTTTTATGCTGGTCATAGAAGAGGTTAGAAAAACAAAAGAAAGATACATTAAAACAGAAGAATAAAGATACAAGTATACATACATACGTACTTTCATTGAGTTTATGATAAACGAGCTGTTGCCCGCGACTTCGTCCGCGTGGTATTAGAAAACATACGAACTATATAAATAACAAAAAACTACGTATCCCTCGGGAACCGGACATTTCTCGGGGATGAACCTCATGCCTTGTGTACTCCAGACTTTGTTTTATATCTGTGCCAAATTTCAAAAGGATATGTTGAACCGTTGCAGAATGATCGAGTAAACATTAAAAAACTAGATTAATGAATCCCACAGGAACCGTAACTATTCCCGGGATAAAAAGAATCCTATGTGTTCTTCCAGACAATGCTCTAAACCTGTGCCAAATTTCATGGAGATCCGTTCAGCCTAGTTCAGTTAGGCTACAAACGCTAACAAACATCCATCTATCCATCCATCCATCTAAACTTTCGCATTTATAATATTAGTAAGATTAGTAAGATTTATATCGAAATTTAACTCTCTTACGTACTCTACAAATACGACTTAGGATATTCGGTGAAGTAGACAAATTTGCTTGTTTCAACAACTGTTTATTTTTACTATCCGATATCATTATCATCATAATCATCATCATTATTACCATCTCACTCACTATACGTTCCTTCCAAGGGAACCTACCTTAAATCAGGTATCCCATGTAATGTCTTATTATTGTTACAGATGGGTCACTTATCCGTAGTGATACCGCCGGATATTGTGGACACGGTGACGGAGGGAAGTTCAGCGCGTGAAGGCGGCAGTGTAAGACTCACATGTTCAGCAACTGGCGTGCCCCCGCCGACTGTCTTGTGGAGGAGAGAGCATAACCGACCCATTGTGTTCAGACAAGAAGGTGGTAGAGAGAAAAAAGGTAATTAATTGTTTGATTATTTAATTTTGTAAACTTCCAGAAATGTAAATGTTCTCGTAAGTAAGTAATTGATGCTCGGTGCTTTTTAAAACTTATCCTAATTTTAAATTTACATTGTCTATAGTTTTGAGATACATAAATCTTAGGAAATAACCTAAAATTGTGAACTATTCAAATAGTGGTATTTTGATGTTACGGTTTAGGATTAGAGCATTAGACAAGAATATCTTTTTTCAGCGTCTAAAAGAAACTCTAGCTAAGCTACGAATTCTATGTTGCTGGCATAATGATGGTCTTAGTACACTGATCCAAGCAACTAATTGATACAAATTGTGGTCTTCATTGTTCTTAACATTTGTGCATTTGAACACATATTAAATTTGATTTCCATATCTTTGAGTCAATAGTTCGAGAGTTGTGCACACAAACGTGAACCAATCGGATTAGTTCAGGCAACGAATGTGCACCTCCGTGTTTGCATTTATAATTAACATTTAGTGTGTTTGTATGTACATATCTAGTATAAGTCTGATTCAATACATTATGGAGTAGATGTATTTAAAACAATATTATTGAGCAAACTTACATTTCCTAAAGTAATAAAAGTTTGTCGTTTTCAAAATACAGTTCGACCTATTTAGTAAAGGTTAAAGCAAAAAAATTCGCCATCGTTGTAAAAATAAAAACCCGTTGTTGTTTTTCCACTAGTGGTTGGAAAACTACCGGAAAGGTAATGTTTTTGCAACAGGCTTTGGCGATGGCCAATCACAACCAATTTGAATTTAAATTCTGAACGAAGTTTTCAACTTTGTAGTTTTAATGCAAAATCAAAATCAATTTGAAACTTAAAAAAAACTACAATAAGACAAGCTTTGAATTAAATACATTAATTAAATGATTACTCGCACAAATGAATTAAATTGAAAATGCTCGTAGACACATGTAGCATAGTAGTAAGTGCTACGGAACGTAGCAACAGTATCATTTCGTAGCAACAGCTACATAATATCGTAGCAACATCTATTGACGCTGTTCTTATTGTTAACCCTTTATAGCTAGCTGTGAGCTACCCTACTCCCTTGGGTGCCAAAAGACGCCATTTTATTGGAGAGACTTTTCCAATTCAATCTACTTTGCATTATATCCCGTCCCCGACACTCACATGAAGCATTACACCTATTCCCTCCCCTCGCACCCCCTCTTGCACGTGATTTGAAGCATTTTCTTCTCTTTCCAATGAATTTTATTTACGCAAGAGAAAGCAAGCTTTAATACATATATCGCTGAAGACAATAAGGCGTCCCGCTACGAGATATAAAAGCTTTGAGTTACTCTCTCGTTTCTTTTAGTGGAATTCCTTTTGAAATGAATCGAATAATTTGTGGATTTTATGCTCATAGCAAGATTCTTATTCGCGAATACTTTAACATAAGTGTGAAAATAACGAACGCATTCAGCTCCGGCTTTATAAAACTCTTCCATTTCTTTTTTTACAAAGAAACATAGGTTGTTTAATTTTTTTACTTAAGGCAACCACTCACAAAGAAAGACATAAGATTTGAGTTATACAGTTAAAAAACCCACGATAGAAACCTTTAACCTCATGAAGTGTAAAATATTTCTATTCATAAAAAAATCCTATTTTGATATTATAGAAAGTGGCCTCCTCTTAGAAACTTAAATCGACTTCCTTAAACAAGTTTCCGCGGGAGTCTCTCGCATCATTCCGGTGCCAGAGTTGCCACTGAAAAAGGACGAGCGTCTCCACTGAATTTTTATGAATTTTGGTTTGCCTTATTTTTAAGATAAAGTTGCAAGTTTGAAACGAAAAGTGTAATGGCAAAGTTCAAGTTATGATCTTAAGTGATATGCGACACAGATAGTAAAGAATAAGTGTTGGTATAAGAGTGAGTTTTTTCCTTTATTTAAAACGTTGTCTATTGATATGTACGTCTATGTTAATTATTAAATTAATAACTAATTTATGAATCAAACATCAAACATTTTACTATAATAGATCAATCATTAAAATACAACCAATAAGTTACTTTAAAATATTACAAATACCATTTCTAGTTTTGTATATCTCTCTGAAAAGCGCATTTGTTATCTAGGTAAGATCTCATTGTGAACTCTGCCGATTGTCAGCCGTCGAATATTACAAATTGTATAGGAAACTCGTTATCTTGTCAATACACATAACAATGTTGTTGAAACAATAGCGCGCCAACCAAACAATCGACTAATAATTTCGCTCGGTAAACTGCCACATACCAAATGGAAATTTCGCGTTCCACCAGCTTTGCTATTGGTCGTACTAATGTTTGTACGCGCATTACGCGGTTGTAGATTGGATAGTTAATTATTTTCGATGAAATCATTTAATGTTTCGAAGTAACGTTTAATTTTCCTCTTTTTATATTTATGTCTAGAATAAAGACGTATTTACACAATGCAAGTTTCTTGCCTGTTGCATACTATACAATTGAAGTAATAATTATCTTGAAAAGTCTTTTAGACTTTACAAAACAATTGATATTAAACAACTTTAAAGTTATAGAAAACTATAATTACATCAATTTTATTATATACAATGGACAAGAAACTTACGTCTTGTTGAGGTCTAGCTTCCTAATAATTTTCTCTACTGCTTAGGTATTTCTATTTTATTAATGGTACGCTAAACTTTTTGAAATTAATCCCCCTCCTCTTCAAGCTATTGGATAGTTCTTTTTAGAATATAATAAAGAAATCCTTGGAGTAATAACGTAATTGAAACTTTTATATATTTTAATGATGTAAGAAAAATACATGGACTTAAATATTGAATGGTTAATACGTATCCATTAGACCGCTGAAGCTTAATTAAAGTATTCTCCGTACCTGACCGTAACAAATTTAAATTCGCCAATTAACTAATGCCGTTATCAATATTCCGATGCAATTATTCAAGCTGAATGGAGAACGTTTTCTAAATGGCCACCAATTTTATCTTCTTAAATTTTATTAATTAATATAATGTGAAAATTACTCAAGTAATAGAGAAGCTATTTGGGTTTAAAATTGAAAGACATAATGTGTAGAAAAAACACAAAAGTAATCGATGCACGTTATTTCTGCCTTAGAATGAAATGGAGGTAGGCAGAGCTAGATTGATTGATAACAGATGGACACATAGAGTAAAAATTATTAAACATTACTTTAGTAATAAATTAGTGTCCATATTTAAGGATACCTTTTAATTGTTTGTTTAATAACTTGATTTTTTAAAATTAAGTCATTTTTTTTAAATTGCAATAGGTCAACGAATTAAGCACAGTATCAAAAAAGGTTTATGATACGTGACATAACAATTTGTTCGTAAACGCAATATCACTTCATAATAGTAATAGACGGATAATTTATCGTTTATCCGCGGAGGGTGGCTATTGCGTGGGGTATTACCAATTTTATAAGTTAGGTATCCGTGCGAATGTCACCGCAGTAACCATAACGTTTTAGTGGCCGTTTACCCCTCGTTGGAACACTTCGTATTTTTTAATAAAAAAACGCAATATAGTTTTCCTCGAACGGAAAGCGAGCGAAGAAAGCCTTGGAATTTTCAATTTTAAAAATTAAATTTCTTGAAAAACAATTGAAGTTAACTAAGTTTTATGTCTTGAATCTTTTAACTGTGTACCTAAGAATAATAAACGGAATCTTTTATAATTAAAAATTCTTATCACATTCAATGTAATCTCTAAGTAAGGACTAGACTTGAGGCCTTGGAAAAACTAACATAAAAGTGCCAAATTACAATTTGAAATACGATAAACAACGAAATATCACACACTTAACTATAATATAATAATTAAACAGCAAAATGGATATAAATTGAATTTATCTTAATTAATATTTTTGACATAATTTAACATTATCACTCAAACACTAGAATAAGGTTTAAAAATTCTAAATCTAACTATGAAATTATAAGCACCAGAAAGACCTACATTGATATAGGTCATCGAGTAAGCTTAACTTAACTAGCACGTGCGGACGTTGAGCATCACTTGTAAACTTTAAGTTAATAACTTATTTAAACTTATTATTAGCCACAAGCTATAAGCAAAACTTATCATATTTAAATCTTATTTTTAATGTTTAGATTTTTTAAAACAGAGACATTATACATGTACCTCAGAAAGAAATAAAACAATATCAATCTCGATAAAACGTTTCACAAGCTAAAATTCAAATTAAACATCCCAAAAAGAAGAAATAAACGTTTTCATAATACATCCGAGTGAAATAATATGAACTGTATTTCAATGTGAAGCAAGAATGCTGTCAGGAATACGTGATGGAGTGCGGAGCAATCACATGCCCCGCACACTGATACGACGCGATGTAAAGATGCGTTTCCACTATGCATAAGCGCGGAGAGACGTTATCAGCCAACTAATAGACACTAAGTATCTCCTTCAGTCAGTTACTACCTCTAAGTGGGGCAGTAAATTAATAAATCGGGCGGGTCTAACAAATATACAAAGTACAGCCATCGTTGACACAGACGTTTGCGTTTGACATCATAAAGCACAGTGAAAACCCGTCTTAAGACGTATAACAAAAATACAATACATGCCGTGTTCAGCCCTTGATTCTAACCTACTGCAAAGGGTGTAAAATTCCTCATAAACCGACTCATATAACAATAAAAATAAATTAGATAAAAGCTCGCAATGAAACTTCGCCCATTACTTTGCCGACGTTAAACATAGAATTCTACAGTTTGTCGGATTTAATTATTAGAGAAAAATCTCGAAAGTATATTTTAATTATATTTTCAAACGGTACACGACTAGTTTACTACAATATTTTTTTAATATTTCATAGTATTTTTGGTACTAATGTTTTAGTTATTACATACTGAAATAACATTCTATAGTTTCATTTTTTACGAGAAATACAAAAATGTATCGTAATACAAAACAATATTTAACAATTTTCTTTACTGAAAATAAAAAATAACTATGCAAGTAAGCCTTCAGTTTCTTTGTTATACGTTTAATAAGGATGCGGGCTTGCAACGGAGTAAATTTAAATTGTAAATAATATTCCTCTATTACTGTACCGTCCATCGCTCGCCGGAGTCGAGCGGAACCGTTGTACGTCTCACAGCTCAATGCAAGGGTCCCAAATTACTGCGATAACACTGCCGGAAATACCGACGGCCTTTATTCACTCTGCTAATTTTGATTCACTAACGACCCGCCCCGGCTTCGCACGGGTCGCTTTAACTTAATACCACGTTTATATTTGAATTATTTTCCCCGAGATCTTTAGAAATTATCGTAGCATTTTCATTTCTAACGCGAATTGAATTTTATATGCCTAACACTCCCGTATTAATTCCATTCATTTAATGACATTTAATAACGACTTCGCCCGCGTGAACTTTAAAAGTAATTAAAAATGTAGCCTGTGTTACTTGCCTTTTTAACAGCGATAGTATTTTTAAACTCGGCCCAGTAGTTTTTGAGTTATTTCAATACATACATAAATACGAATTTTTCCTGTTCATAATATTACTAGCTGTTGCCTGCGAGTTATTCCGCGTGTAGTATAAAAGATCAAAACTTACGTTCGCCCTTTTTTTACTTATTAGTAATCAACGTGATAACAGAAATCTACTGATGCAATATTCCAATTTTCTAGGCCCGATAGTTGGGGTGCTGATGTTTCGGTTACTTCTATTGTTTGTGTTCACGATATCTTCTGAACTTTAGTCCAATTTTAATACTTTTAAGGATAATTTTTTTCTACATTAAATTCTCCTGATAACAAACGAATTTATTTAGATAAGGATTAATATTTAAACGAATAAAACAACGACTCAAATAGCATGAGCTCTTTAATTCATTTTGTAAACAAAATAGTACAAAGCATAGCTGTACGGTACTTTGAGTGTATCTGTTTATGGTCATATAGTTTTATACCACTAAAAGTAATAATAGATTAATATTACCTTTGAAAGTTTTTTTGTCCTCCTAATTATTGCTTTATTGTATAAAAATACAATCAATTAACCTTTAACGTAGTTGAGTGAACAATAATAGAACATAGAAGAACGACGGAGTAAATTTATTGTAATAATTATAGAACTGATGTGGGAGTTAGCTGACACTGGCTTCTACTGAACAGAAAAATAACGCTATTTGTTAAAGGGAACTGAAGCGAATATGTAGCGTGGGACGGCTTTGTGGTTTCTTACAGGCTGACATATTATAAATGTGATGAAAATATGACATGAATATGCTTTTTATTGGTATTTAAATAGATTTATTGCATTTAATTTTACACCT
Source organism: Papilio polytes (assembly GCF_000836215.1). Taxonomy (NCBI): domain Eukaryota; kingdom Metazoa; phylum Arthropoda; class Insecta; order Lepidoptera; family Papilionidae; genus Papilio; species Papilio polytes. The sequence goes on along the minus strand of NW_013526915.1, from coordinate 180,937 downwards.
TTCTTGACATTTGTACCTAAATATAAAATGTTCTTAAATAACTTACAAACACCTAAGTTTGTGATATCACAAACACATACGTTCTTTTTAAGTAAAATCTTGTTGAAAATACTAAGGATAAATTATTTCATTACAAATATAAGTTACATAGAATACGAATTAATAAAGGCGTGTTGAAAATATCGACATATGGTCAGGACAGAGCTGACCACATCCCTTTTCTTGACCGCTGTAAGGTTCAACTGCTACAAATAGAGAATAGTGGTTGCAGTAATAATGGCCGGTCGTATACTCACTGTTCGTGGAGCGTTAAATTTATATTAAAAACGACAGATGTAAAGCCGTACACACACTTGTGCGGTTTAATAAAACCCATTGTATATTATTTGCGATATTAAAATTACAATTATAGCTTTTGTTTTAAAAATCAAAGCAAAAAATGTAGAGAAATGCTTTGATACTTCTTAATTTTTATCATGCTTTTATTTCTTTTTTATAGTTTTACATATGTTTTTTTTTAGTTTTAAATGCACACAATATTGAAGTTAATAATATCGATATCGGTTCGATATCCCAATATCGATATCGGTTTAGAGAAAACATCTGGCTTCAGCAAAGTATCGCAATAATACAATATTTTATATGGTAGAGTTGTTTTGATCTTTGATTGAGCTATTAAGTTGATTGCCGTACTTCAGAAATTCTGTACTAAAAGTTAGGCAAAGTGTTTTAATTAACGTCTTAACTCGTTGCCGGCGAGGAAAATAGTATGAAGTTTACGAATTAACTAAAGTATCCGCCTCCGACCCTACATTGTTGAATTTTAAAATGCCCACTTCAGCTCAGTATTATTGCACTAATTTACATTAGTACCTGAAGTTTAAGAAAATTATTTTCGTCTTTGCAGAAGGCCGAAAAAAAAATATCCAAATGTTCAAGTGTTAAATAGGAATAAAGCCATTCATAATAAAATATTTACATGATTACAAGTCCTTACATAAGTGTCATTTGTTTATTCTATCAATAGAGTATTGATCAATTTAAAAAAAAAATCGTGGTTTAAACTGTTTTTTTATTATAGTATTAGCTGTTGCTCTCGTCTTCGTACGCGTGTGAATTAAACAAAAGTGAAAAATGCAGCCTATGTTACTCAGTGATTACATATCTACCTAAAAGTGAAAGAATTTTTCAAATTACCCCAGTATTTAATTTATTTCAATACCTAGCTCTTATATATCTGTAGTCATACTAATATTATAAATGTGATGGATGGATGTTTGTTAGAGTTTGTAGTCTGAACGGCAGTCGGAACGGAAAGGGATAGTCTGAAAGAACACATAGGCTATCCACTTTCGTTTTTTTTACTTCGAAAGCTAGTAATGTTAAAAAGAAGAAAGATTTGAACCTTTGTTATTCCGATTTTAAAAATCCTTTCTCCATTAAACAGTTACGTTATATGTAAGACATATATTTTAATATCACGTGAACGAATTCAAGCAACAGCTAGTATATGTATAATTTCAATTAGAAAATTAAGAATTGAATGCAAATCCTTGTCAAATCAGTATTAAGCTTGACACGTAAACTTAGGAATGTAAGGTAGACGTATCATTTGATAAAAGCGACGTGGGAACGTGACAGGAATGTAATAATGTACATGTAATGTTGTCTCGCGTCACTTACGGTCGCGTAATAACGCGCGTCTGTCTCCTCTCACTGATTCACATTAACACTCCGACATTCACCTTATGGATAACAGTTAGACGCAAACATTCCGAATGAGGCCTTTATTATACCTAATTAAATGTTATTCGAGCATTTCTGTGTTTCAACATGTTACAATTATACATCATACTAATATTATAAATGCGAAAGTTTAGATGGATGTTTGGTAGAGTTTTTAACCTAAACGGCTGAACGGATTTCGAAGACATTTGGTATAGATTTAGAGAATAGCCTGGAAGAACACATGGACTACTAAGTTCTGTTTTTTAATTCCACGCGGACGGAGACGCGGGCGACAGCTAGTTTATATTAAAACTTTTGTTGTAATGGTATTTAACTGTGTTTTAGAAAAATTAGAAATGGTAAGTCGGATTCAGATTTGAAGTCTTCGATGTTTAAATTTTTACTAATCTATTAAATTCACTTTTCCATCTAGTTTTAAATGAAGATGTTATCTAGACATCGAAGTGGACCAGCTCAGCTGAGAGACAAAGTTGTTTTCTTTTTTCAAAACTCTTATCTGATTTAAATCAGATACAAAAATACCAATACTTTAAATTAAATGATCTGAATATTGTATTACTAGTTCAAAAATTAGTTTTTTGGAATTAACTGAAAACTATTGAAACATATCCACCAAATTGGTTTATCTCCTTTGTTAGCGAATTTACCGTTTGAATTTAAATGCAATGCTAATGGTTTTTAAACATTTTATAACTCGTTAAATCATTTTATACACGAAAAACAAATAAATTCAGTCCCGTGCTTATATAATTAATAGTCTCTCTTACGTAATTGCAAGAGAAGTAAGATATTTTCATACAAACTGTGCATTGAATATAGAAATAATTGTCACTATTCGCCGAGTTATTTTTCACTAATACATTCATGGAAATGCAAGTATATCATTTGCTTAATATTGCCGGTTATTATGTAAATCGTTGAAAAAGCGCCGCGCCGCTATCGGTCGGATCTATGGATGCGCTTTCAAAGCTTTCATTAACATAATTTATTCGCGGCTGTCAGTGCCGGCCTTAAATTTGTGGAGGGCTGTTTTTCAGCTTTGGAAAAATTGTACAAAACGGTCACGTATTTTTTAGCGTCAGTGGATCCGTGCGATCGAGTTTAATAATGTCATAACCAGAACGTCTGATAACATCGTACACATCGCCCCAACGAAATTCAACGATAGTTTACATTATTATGCAGGTTACGTTTCCTCTATGCATTTGATGCGTTTAGAAATTTATATCTATACTTTTATACTCTATACTCTATACTATGTACTCTGTACTCTGTACTCTGTACTCTGTACTCTGTACTCTGTACTCTGTACTCTGCACTCTTTACTCTATACTCTATACTAATATAATAAATTGTAAGTACACACTACTTTGTGGCGTATGATGTCGACAATCACAGCATATTTTTGAATAATTATCTCTTTAGTAAAAAGCCCTACACTTACGACACGCTTTAGGCTATATATTTTTACGCTATTAAACTTGGAAAATAAATGAATTAGAAAGAAACCTTCATGTGAGGAAGGGACCATAAACTACAAGCTGCCAACATTAAACAAACAAGGTTGCCATGGCTTGTCATCATGTCATGTCATTTTGACTGCTTTGCTGTAATTTTTTTTTTATTTAAAAGTGTGTTACAAGTCTTTAGCAATAAGATTAATATTTAGTAACACATAGAGGACGTGTGTTTATTTTACTTTTTAAGTTGGTATACCCTTTGAAGGTTTAATCTGTTCTTTGACAAATTACAAGTTACAAATCAAACTACCTGATTACGATTGTATTCCTTTAATCATTTATTTATGTAATTTATTTCAGTCTACGTCTCTCTGTCGACATCTGCAGTGAAAAATTACGTTTCCTTTAAAATATGTTACATCAGAGCACCGAATATGTTTTTCAATGTACGTCGCTTGGCGTCTTGTCAGCTTGTCAGTTTATAAATCTGGAACATCGTAAATGTAAGGTACATTTACGCTGAACATTCATTTGCCCTACACTTATGCGAAAAGTTTGTTACCCTCAGAAATTTTTTTTTCAGTATGATTTAAATCGAGACAACATAAAATTTCTTTTCTATATTTAGTAGCAAAATTTTTTGTCAAAAAATGTGTTGATTTATTCTTGAAATCCTAGTTTAAATAATTACTTAATTTGTAAAAAAATAACAAGTTATTTTTGTAAAATCGTTATTTCTGTGTCTAATGGTTTTCTCTGAGAAAATATATTGATAATTATGTGCTGAATAAAATGCTGACCAAGGCCTATAATTTTAATCCTTTCGTAATATAATCTTAGAATATTATAAACTTTGTTTCCCATAACATTCAATAAGCGTATTGACCTAGTTTATATTAATTATTTTACGATCTTTGAAATAATCATTTCTTTGAACTTAAATCAAACATTTTGAATTGTTGTACCAACAGGAAGCTGCTATAATTACGTCTTGTTTGAACTTCAGTAAAAGTAAATGACTTGAAGAAGTATTCTGCTTTGGTTTAAGTAGAAGCCGGTAACAGGAATAAAGATTAAATTCCTTATAATAAAAAGCTATTACAATAAATGGTATAACTCTTAGTCTACACTTTTTGAGATTTACGCACAATTTTTCATACGATATCTGTATTCACATTCAATAAGATTGATTCGTTTAAAAATACTCGCCATATCGAATTAAAATTGAATGCTTAAGTGAGTTAAATTGTACCCTACCCTGAATAAAAATTCCATTTAGACCATTAAAAATCCAAATTTAATTTATTTTGTATCGTATTTCATTCAAGTAATTGTGAAAAAAAGACATAACATTTAAGCACTATATTATTAAATACTAGCTTTCTCCCGCGACTCCATCTGAGTGAAATTAAAAATAATATAAAACATAGCCTATGTTACCGACAACGTAGCTTTTTCATGGTGAAAGAATTTTTGAAATTGGCATAGTAATTTTTGAGTTACTTATTTACAATCAAACTAACAAAGTGTTCCTCTTTATAATATTAGTATGATTTCGAACAACTTTGAGTTTGAATTTGATATCTTATATTAATTACGGTGGGAAAAGCACAAATTATCAGAAACATGTTCCTTTTAAGGTTAATTTATAAAGAACCTTTTTGATTAAAACCTTTTCAGTTGGCCCGCAAACTAAATTGGTATATTCCCGACTCGCCACCGAGCCGACGTAGTAATTAAGAGCTTTGTAAAGCAAAAGTAAATATTAACAAACTGAGCGTTAAATTTAATGAGACAGCAATTGGACAGTATAAATTAGTCACTGTTGAAACGAAATGCGAAATATTAGAGCGGGAAACCGCAGCTGGGGCAAAAATTATACTGGAAATTCCGGCGTAAATAAATTACGAGTCCCTTGATACTAGTCTCACAGGGACTATGTAAAATTGAGCATAGGGTCGGTTCATAAACTAACACATTTTCTAAAAAAAAACATATGACAGATTTTAAGAAAGGAAGGCATTAAAGAATGTGTTATGCTTTAAGAATTTATTTTTAGCACTAAGTATTTAGCAAATTTACTCGTGTTATTTTCCGATGATTATTTTATGCTGCCTTTTATCATTAGTTTAGTAATTATAATTTTCATACTAATATTATAAATGCAAAGTTTAGATGGATGGATGGATGTTTGTTCGAGTTTGTAGCCTATTCGGTTGAACGAATCTCGATAAAATTTGGCACAGACGTAGAGCATAGTCTAGAATAACAGATAGGCTACTCACTTTTGTTTTTTTTATACCACGCGGACGGAATCGTGAGCGAAAGCTAGTATTGTAATAATTGTGTCCGTTGTCTTCTTTTTCACAAAAAATAATTCAAGTCATCGCTCCTCAATCCATAAAATAAAGACCTTCGACAAATTCACTTAGTACTACATTAAATGAACCGTAGCCCGAATAATAAAAAAAAGATTTTATACTCAGAAGCGATTTCAAAATATCGTTCATTTCGAATGTTAATGGGGCGTGAAATCTCGCACTTTTTTGCCGTTAATCCATCTGTTACTGTTACATTTATTACATTTAACAACTAGATCCCTTCTAAAGTGCGACAGTATATCACTGTGGGACGGCTTTTAACACTATTCATTGCTCAAATCGTGTGTTGAATGCCTTAATTGAATTTGTCATTTAACTCCATTTGCTACTCCGACAGATGTTTAATAAAATATTAATTTCTTAAACGCGTTGTTGATTTAAAAATAACAATAAGACTATTTTTGAGTGTGGAAGGGTACATTGGTAGAGGTAGACCTAGAAAGAAATGGACAGAAGAAAATCTGGCGCGACAATGTCCTATGGATATGTCCAATGTCCTACGGGAATAGGATAAGGAGATGATGATGATGATGATGGATTAGACTACTTGACTGTAGAAAGTATGACACTTTGTGAAAGATTATATGACATTAAATGACACTCCACTCATCATAGTCGAATCAGCCTACAAGATACAAAAGAATTGTCATGCAACCTTGACCCGAAAAACAGCAGTGACTTTATTCGTATATTAGTTACAAAAAGAATAAAATGTAAAATATTTAAATAAACTTTAAGCTAAAAATCCTAAAGAAATTAACTTAGAATAACGTCACATACAAAATAAAGCTCCGATCACTTAAGCGCAGCGGCTGTTCAAACGAGCGACACGGCCCAAAGCCATTCTCTTCATGTACACTTTTCCCTTTTTTTAACGAGTTCTCTTTTTACGCTACAGTACGGAATGTTTCATTTAAAACAATGATCAACTTAGTACAAGTCCAGCTGAACAGCATTCAACAATCGCTTCAGAATTCTTTACAATTCAACACAAAAAACTATGTTTCAAGTTAAATAAACATCAAGAAAAACAAATGAACTATGTTTTAAGAAAATGTATTATTTAGTGTTACCATTCTTTAAACATAACTAATGTAATAGTTAAACAAATATATCTTTTAGAAAACTATATCCCTTATGTATTTTAAGATATTTAAACCTTACCAACAACTTAAACGAATATTTATTGAATAAAAAAACTTTCCACAGTCACCTAAAATAAAGCCTATAAATTTAAACGACTATAGGGCTTTTTTAAATATAAATAAACTCCGGTTTGCGTACAAATTACCGATGATACACTTTTAAGTGCATTCCCTCGTGTTGACAGACCTCGAATATTAAAGGCTCCATTTACCACATAAAATATTCCGAACAGTTTTATTTTTGTCACGTGGTTTCGCGGCAAAGCGAAGGTAAAAATGATTTTTTTTAAATCCACCGGTTAGGACCGAAATCGTATTTTATTTGTGTCTAAATGTGATTTTACTGTCGTGGGGACTTTTTTGAATACGTACTTCGAACAAATACGTTTATCCAAATAAACTTATTCAAATATCGTTGTTACTTCACAAAATGATACATGGTTTTTATTTAAAATAAAGTCCAAAATACTTATACCATTTTCTATTTCCCGATAATAGATGAATCTACTGCAACTGGTAAATTTTTAATTATCCGTAGTTTAGGCTTACTATACACGAGTAACTATTTAAATATGTAAAGTTATAGAAGATTCCAGAATTGTACTAAATTAGAATAATTACGTAACAAAAATAATATATATTGGTGTAACATTTAACGAATTAAGAATTATCTTGATGTGAAAACTTTAAAAGTAAACCTTTGTGCATCTGCAGCCACTTTCTGGTGTTACATTGTTCGTGTGATAAATCCTACAGTGATTAAAACTGGCCAGCCGTTCAACGTTTTATGACATAAAATTTGAGTCAGATATCACAGTCAGGACTGGTGTTCAGTAATCCGCCTGTGTGTTACGATAAAGTGAATTTATTCTCATCCTGGCCAGCATTACTTAGATGCAGTTAACTCATTGAAAACTAAACCTGTTTGCTATAATCTCTTTTATAGCTTTCGATTTATTTATCAAGTGGCTTACAATTTTTTTAAGTATATTTCATCTTGTTTTTATTACCTTTTACAAAGTTTTAATGTCTAAATTGTTTTATGTTTTAGTATTAGACAATATTAGATCAAGAAATCTTGTTTTTAAAATATCTATTACGCAAATAAAGAATGTCAACAAGACAAATTTGCCCTAAAACTGTTCTTAATACAAAATTAAATTAAAACTGGCAACTTTGCAATAAATGTAAAATGACTGAAGACAAATATTATCTTCCTTAACAGCCCGCAGTTACCAGTTTAAATAAAAGCATGAATATTCTTGTATTCCTTTGTTCTAGTCGTGGATAGTCACAAAGGCGAGAGTCTGGAACTGTGGCACGTGCAGCGCGCAGACATGGGCGCGTACTACTGCATAGCGAGCAATGGCGTGCCGCCCACCGTCAGTCGCCGGTATCACGTGCAAGTGCATTGTAAGTCACTACTTATTATTGTTATTTGTTAAGCTATATCGCTGTATTAGCATTGTTGTACATAACTAGCGATGCAGTGGCGATAAAATCAAAACAAGATGTAACAACTACAAGATGATTTTTTAAAAGTGGTAGTGCCCGCTTTAACATAACACGAATGAGCCGGCACGCCCGGTGTAATACCATGACCACACAGAAGACAGCCGTTAAATGGAAGCAATTCCGTGTTTCGTCTGATGAGTGTGGAGTGAAAGTGCTGGAGGCCTAATTTAAGTCCCTTTCTCTTTACCACCCTTTTCTTATAAGGAGAGGATGGGAAGGAAAGTGGATTTGACAGAGGAGGAGATACATAGGAAGAAGAATTATCCTCTTTAAGTGCATCTCCTTTGTCGGATAAGGGTAGGCAACGCATCTGCAATTGCGGATGTCTATGGGCAGCGCTCGCTTCGCTATTTTGGCGGATTCAGGTGGCCGCTTGCTCGTTTGCCACCTTTTGTTATAAAAAAATGTACTAACTATACTGAGCCAAGTGAAGCAGTTGGTTTAATTTTTTCTTTATTACAGTTATACCGCAAGTGAAAGTGACAAATCAATTGGTTGGAGCACCAATCGGTAGTGATGTTGAACTGCAGTGCTATATTGAAGCTTCACCCAAAGCTATGAACTCCTGGTATCGGGAAGATGGTAAGTTCATATGCTGTTAATAATTTTCATATATTTAATGTAAGTTGTTAATTTTCAAAGTGTTTCCAGCTTTAGTTAGTGACAAGTTGTTTGAGAATCCAAAACTCCGTATTGCGGAGACTATAGTGAATGAATATTCACAGTGGATGAATTTAACTATAAAGTCTCTCGCTCCTAAAGATTATGGAACGTATATCTGTGCTTCTGTCAATGCCTTAGGAAAGATGGAGAGTCAAGTCAGCCTGCATAGTAAGTAATAATTTTAAGTTTGTTCTATATTTCATTTTTTATTATGTTTTTTTGATTTTTGTTCAATCAAGTTTGTATTATAACACTTTTTTCATTTGGTTTTTATAATTTATCATTTTTGTAACATTCATTACAGCAGCAAAGCGAATTGTTATCAACTAAGAATGAGTACAGACCTATAAAAGTTGTTATTTGTCCAAATAAATAAAATCAATTTTCATACAAATAATAAAAATGATAAATTTTTGAATAACTCTGAGATCTGCTTTATACGCTCAAACTGTACATTCGAACTGTTCAGTTAAAACTGAGCTTCTATAGAAAGTTTCAACGTATACTAGTTTATAATCATTCATATAGAATACCTTAATATTAAATTATTTACAGGATTAGAATTAAGTATGAACGGGTATGCGGAGGAGCCAATGGTGTCCGGCGCGGCGTGGCAACGCGGCCACCCCGCCATATCGCCTGCCACATCGCACGCAAGACCGTATTCCTTCACAAGACATCTCACACCGCAGCTGTACGCTCTGTTAATACCTACTCTACGATACCTTACCAATTAGATATTTTGAAATGTACTCTCTGTGGTTACTTACTCTATAATAACTTTTAGATATTTGTAAATAAATAATTTTATATTAATTAATGTAGCAAGTGACTTTCGAATTTTAATTGAATTGTTATTGATGTTAAGGCTAATTTTGTTTGGGAGACAACTGGAAGATAATAAGTAATGAAATCGATAAAAAACGTCCCAAAAGTAAAATCTCTATATAAGGGAATAAGAATTAAAAATAAAATAAAACGCGGTGTTGTTTATAAAACTGGTATTCTAATGTCATCCTGGAACTAACAATAAAGAATATCAAAACTACTTTCGGCGCTAGAAAAAATATAGCTTTCATATACCGACGAAATATTTTACTTTGAAAAGGCAACAAATCTGCACGAATACATTTCGGATGCAGAGTTTTAAATTAACGCCCCAGTTCAGCGGCACATTGCATTCCACTCATATGCGGAGCAGAATCGTTATTTGTGGAATACATTTTATTAAGTTTAGAAAACTGACCGAATACATTATGCCTTGTTATAACTCTAACAATAAACAACTGAACTTTAGTCAATCGTTGTTCAATTTTTTTTTTAGAACGGACACACACCTTTGAATAAATATCGCACAACTGTTGCAGCCGATTCAACAGTTTAGTTGCACAACTAAAATTCGAGTAGTGTGCGTACCTTCATATGATATCGTAAGAATCAAGGCGCGATTAATCAGTCATGCGATAATTTAATCCAATGTGTTCGCGCGTTCTTATTGTAATTTTATTATTGTTTTTTGATTTTATGACTTGAACATTACTTATTTAAATATTTTTAACTACAATTTAAGAAACATTCTCAATTTAAAACTCGTATGCTATGTTAAACAGTTATGCACAAACAACAAAAGGTATGATTTCTATGTAAATATACAATATCTACAAACATAAGCGTCATATGGAAGGGACTGCCTAAAAAATGTTCTAAACAAATTGTTAATCTTAAGTCATTAATTAACCGTTTAAAATTTACCGATAATAAGTCCTAGAATAAACAATGTAACCGTTTATCTATTAAATAAAAAATAATAATTTGAATAATGACTTTAAATCTTGTGCTAAGAAACTTGTTATGTTGACTTTGACAATAAATGTATAAAAATAAAAAGCTGATTAATAAACTATTAAAAGAAAATTCCACTTTAACTCCCTAAATTATATATTTTTTTTAATAATATGTTACCTATACCTTTCCTCAACATTTTCCTTCTGCGACTCAAATACTCTATGACTGTCTCCAATAGATAATATTATTCCTACATTTGACCGACTTCTCAAAGAAGGTACTCAATTCGTCGACATGTTTTTTTTTATAATTTTTTTGATTTCAAATAAATTAGGTAAACTTCAGATAGCAAATAACATCTTTGTAAATCAAATCGAAAAGACTTAATTGATAAACGACAGCAAAGTAAAGTTTTTGGTATCGCAAACAACAACAAAACTAACAACGATTCAATTCCACACATATCCTATTTATTTTCCCCTCTTCTATTCGTTAAAGATAGACAACGAAAATGCTAACTTGATACAAAGGTCATTTTGCTATTTTAACCGAATCTAGTGGCCGCTTGTTTGCTGGCTTATATTTTAAAAAAAAACCATTCAAATTTAGAACACTTTAATATTTTTAGTACAACCCAATTGTCCAAGCAAGGACAATTTCAACCGAGACGTTGGACAATGACGAATGCTGGAGAATGGAGGCGGTAATGCATTTTTCGTGTTGCACTTGAATTAATGCGCCTCCACTTTTACTCTGTATGCTGGATCTAAAAGCATACCCCGATCGATTATATTGAAATATTACGTGATACGTATTTTAGAGATAGATTTTGCATTTTAAATTCAGTTATTCGCATATGAATTGAAAATTCTTAAAATTACAGAACATTGTATCACTAAAACACATCTGATGGAATACCACATAATATTTTGATAAGAGGACAAGATAAAGAAAATAGACTAGTTACGTAATTGTAAGCGAAGACTGATTTCACACACTTGTCTGGTTTCAACAAAGTCACGTTCAGACATAAGTAAATGCAAATTAGTTACCAACACTTGTTGCCCTACTTTATAAACAATAAGTAAATATTGGTTAGTACAAAAACAAATATAGAGATATGCACTCTTTGCGTTATCTAGTTATTATATTATTAACATGGTAATGCAGGTTTTGTCTGTTTTTCTGTTCGAGGTATAGAAAACATATAGTTAGTTACATTGATCTATAGAAAACATGAGAATTAAGAGTGAATTTTAAGAAACTGCAATTAAATGAGTAGTTTTAAAAAATTTACTACCATTTTTAAGACTAAATTAATCCTTAAATACTTGGAAGAGCACTAAAAAAAATAGGTTACTTATTCGTATAAGAACTTTTTTCTTTATCTTTGAAGGGTTTGTTCGTAGTTTGCGATCGGACATTTTTTTACAGTTGGTAAGTATTACGAAAACGGTCACGTAGTTTCTAGTATCACTTCAAAGGAGATGCGCCTGAGTATAATAATGTTATTGACTATTCGATACTTTGAAAATGAGAAGAATATACCATGTGTTGAAATACGTGACCAGTATGTGCTTATGAATAATGAGAAGTAGACCAGGGTTTACTAAAGAATAAGAAATTAAATAAGTATGGTAATTTCAGATGTGAACTATGCATATCATATAGCCTGAATATTTTAAAGAAACTGAAACTATTCATACGTAACTCCTTTTTGATTCATAGATACATTTAAAAAATAGTGTAAACGAAAAAAGTTTCCAAATATCCTTTACTATTCACTAAAAAGATGTAAAATGTAGATTTTTTTAAATACTTATCAGCTTTTTCATAAAAATCCAATTTTATTTTCGCATCCATGTTGAGGTTGGGCTTTGTAGGAAAATAATCCATCAAAAGCCTTTCTTCAACTTTGCTGTCGACTAGACATAAGGATTTATTATGTCATTCTTAACTCGTAACTCTTGTTAAAGGGAGCAAGAAAAGATTCCATTTATTTTTCAATCACACAAGTAGTATGACATCAAAATTAATTCGAGATTTGGATGTAATTGCTTATGTTAACAAAATTATATTTAGTCGACCGGATAAGTAAAATAAAACAGTTCTAAATTTATATTACATCTATGTAAAAAGAAATAACATAACTACGGAATGTTTTGTATGATTTACAAATAATAAAATAAAATAATAAAATATCTTTACTTGATTGAATACCTACACGAAAATCGATAACCAGTCGAAATATTTACATCAACCATATATTTCCAAAAACAATGTCAGATGTAATAGTATTATGCAATTATTGAGATTCTCACTTTTAATTAAATATTTATCTGAATGCATACCATATAGTATGTGCAGATAGTACGGCTTCGCCACATTCGGTGGCGAAAATAAATTAAATTTCGCGCCTCGCGTTTAGTGCGGGTAAGCGCGCCTATATTATTTTTCTCGCACGGGCGGGTAGATGAATAAAACCTCTCCACTACGGACGGGCGCGGGACCTGCGGAGAGGGGTGTGAGAAAAGATCGGAATCGAGCAGCCAAGCAAGACGGTCGTGAACACTTGTGCGGATTAGAATTGCTCTTGGTATAACGCGAAGACACAACAGGCGTGTCGATTTCGATAGCGAACGGGGTTGCTAAATTCGGCAGACTTTGACTCGATTAACACTGACTGAGACAGGGCACCAGCAGGAGGTGAGGCAATTTATCGAGCTGGTGAGTACCATTTTCCCCTTACGTTTACAATATTATGCTCTCCGGTACAATCGTAGTTCAAGGGTAGGTTGTGCCGCGGGACCCGAACCCGTTTGTACGGCACACCATATTATAGTACAATACTATAGAAGTAGATACATCGAATTAAAATAATATTCAAAGTAATCTTTGGAAGCTAAGTGTTTTCGTTTCGTTTGGAGTAAAATATTTAAAAGCAACAAAAACCAGTCGTGTGCAAATATTTAGGGGCTAAGCACAAACGGCTCAATAAAAGGCGGCATGTCCCGTTAGCAAACAAAACTGCTAGTCATTAGACTGAGCGGACGAAAACATTCGGTCCAATTATCTCGGTGGGGAAAAACTCCCAGTCGTTGCCCGCCCGCTGCCTGCCCGCAGCCCGCCCGCTACCCGGAACCTAATGACGTTGTCAGACGGCACCATCAATCTATTTCCGAAACCCAAAAACCTAATATTGGTCAGTTAAAGTATTTATAGGATACGCTGCGGTAAATACAATAAGTACTTCGAAAACCACTTTGGCACTAAGCCTATTTTTTAAACAAAAAAATATTTTAAACTCATTTTGTATATGAAAAAAAGAATAGTTAGCGTTTTATTCCTCTTAGTTTTAAATCTCCCACTCATTTAGTACACTGTAAAGAGCTTGAAGTCTATAGAAAGGCCATTAAAGCATCTTCATACCATGAAATGCCAATATTCAACAAGCAAGAGAGGGAATCTCATAAGCCAGTCACGTATTTATAGTGGCGGCGGCGAGGCTCACTCCTTCACAATATCGTAAGCAGAAAGCCGGCAAAATTCGGGATAGAATGGCGTGCTTTCTATTGAATTTTAACGCCTTTAACGGTTGACAACAAAGATCTATCAATATTTGTTGCTAAGAAAATCTTTTGTGTTTGACAACACTTCAAGAGTTGTTATTTCAAATTTTGTAGACTTTCTAATTCGGATGAAGTGCGATATTTATAAATTACTTGCTGTTTCCCTGCGATGTCATCCGCATGAAATTACGTAAATTTTACTTCATGGCTGACATTTGTCAAATTATCAACAGCAAATGTCAAAATTACATGACATGACAAACCTTGGTAATCTTATTACCTTGATGTTGGCAGCAACTTATGGTCTCTTTCCCACATTAGGGTTTTTATCCAAAATATTTACACCCTAAGTTTAATGGCGTTAAAATATATAGCCTAAAGCATGACGTAAGTGTAGGGCTTTTTAGTACAAAAAGAATTTTTCAAAAATATGCTATAATTGCTGAGATCTTAGGCAACAAAGAAGTGTGTGTTTACGCTTTATTATAATAGTATAGATTACTTCTAGTTCATTGATCAAAAACATTGTGAAAAATACGAAATTCTAATTTAGCAATGGTTGTAAGTTCAAACATTACTGATGACTTAATTTTTGAACAAGTACTCGTAAACTATACTAACTATAAATGATTTAAATGTTAACTATGTATAATTACATTACGTAAAGGTACACATAAAACCGCAATTTAAAAGAGTAATTTGTACTAAGCCTTTGTGCATAATTAATATTTAACAATCGCTTCCTTTTGTATCGAACAACCAAATGAGTACATTTATTGAAAATTCAAATTGCGAGAAAATTGAGATCGTTACATTCTACTGATTTAAATTGCTCAAGTATTGGAAAAGAAATTCAATTTTCACCGAAGCCCGGAACGCTATGAGTTAAATTATTAAAATTGTGTTTAATGAAACAAAAACCTTTGGATGTAACTGTATTTTAAAATTAAAACACATTTAAGATAAAACTTTAATAGTCGCATTTCGTAAAACACTGTACATTCGTTTATTAAATTCTTTTCCTCTAGAAAAACATACAACAATAGTATTCAATTACATGTCAAAGAAGGCAAGAATGGCCGACAATGATCCTAGAGCGGGGAATACGATGCTATGTAAAACCCATTTAATTTCATACTTCAACATTATAATAGCTTCTTTGTTTTTTATAACTTCACCACCAACACTGACCTCTTAAAATGGACGGGCTACAAGGTGTGGTATTTTGTGCCTTTCTGACTTTCGCCATCGTAGCGCTAACGATCTAGTCTACCACTACTGAAAGTCAGACAATCTAAAATCTGTAATCCTATCTATTTATACAGATCAGTTCCACCATTGATGTCGTGAGGAAAACGCATTTAATTTTTCTTTGTTTAAAGTTATAGAGGAATGGATTTGGAAAACGATTGCATTTTCTTTTTTTAATACAGCAATAACTTCATGAACTGTTTATTACATTGGTGCAAAATACACCTCTCCGTAGAATTATCCACATGCGAGGTAATTACTTCGACAAAATGCAATGCTTACTGGCGAGCGAAACAGTGCAGTAAAGAATAATTTACATATTGCCTAATGTTGAAACTTACTACAGCTAAATATAAACTCTGTTAAGTTTAACCTTTAAAGAAATTAAATTCAGCAAATGTTGCATTTGGATCATTTTCTGTGCGGTTTCCGTGAAACTTTTTAATATTTCCAAACCTTCACGACTTAGGGTCCAAGAAGCGAGTGTATCACTTACCCAAGAGCCGACAAAACTTATGCAATTTTTCTAGTATTGCGGATGTTCATGTGCATCGTACTCGCCAATGATGGTGTTCTCGGTCCTCGTTTACATGCGTTTCAAAACATAAGGTTCTTTTTTATTAAAGAATTAAGAAAAAATTTTTTTTTAAGTATTGTAGCTGTAAGTTCGTAACTTATTCATTAAATCATCAAACGAATATTGCGAGCCATTTAAAGCTTCCGAATGTGTAATTGAAATTAACACCGTATTAATTATTGGTAATTTGAATCATTAATTTGGATTTTATGATTAATTTTAACAAATTAATCTTAAATTTTAATGTAAATATTTTAGTACTACAATAAACTGGCTTGTCGAGCCAATGTCAGATATACTTACAAACGATGGTTTTATCTTTTATTTTTGCCTTAAAATTAAATTACTTATTTTCATAGCTATGATTTATTTCTTTTTGTCACTAAATAAAAGTTTTAGTATCGCCATTTTAGTTAAAAACAAGATTTAAAACTATTTTATTAAAAGGAAAATATGGAAATATAAAAAGTTTCGTTACTGGTAATGATACGATAATTTGATTGTCCATTGTGTATTTTCGGGTTCGGTCTCGCTCATGATCCCGTTGGAAATATGTATTATTAGAGGTAAATAGCCTGAAGGTATTTTACCAATCTTTTTATGCAAAAGGATTTCATTGACTGGGATTTTATAAAAAAAATTATAACATTGTAAAGAAATTTAGAAATAATGTTTTGTAGAACGATAATATTGATGATACCTTGTGATTTTTACTCTTATTTGATTGTTTTATTAAATTACTAGCTTTCGCCCGGGACTCCGTCTTCGTGGAATAAAAAAAAAGTGCCTATGTTTTCTTCCAAACTATCCTCTACATCTATGCCAAATTTCATCAAGATCCGTTCAGCCGTTTGGGCTACAAACTCTAACAAACATCCATCCATTCTTCCATCCATGGATGGATGGATCCATCTAAACTTTCGCATTTATGATATTAGTAAGAGTAAGAAGTAAGTTTAGTAAGATCAGGTTTTCCGGTGACTTAGTCCCCTAGAAATAAATAAAAAACTTACTAAATAACCTATTTATTTATTCATATTAACTATATACATATATGCCAAATTTCATCTATATTCGTTAAACTGTTTTGAAGACACGTAGTAACAAATATCCTTCCATCCAACCATTCAATTTTCGCAATTATAAAATTTGTATGGAGTAAAATTTGCTTATTTGACATTTAAGATTTAATACCTATCCATTTAACATTACTAACTATGCATCCGTGCTCATATCCTATTCTATTCTTACCAAATGAGAGAACACACACTTCGATAGTTGTTTTTTAATATATCAAGAAAGGTGACATTGTTTCAGACTACAATTTTCAGTTTGAAGGAGTTTACATATTAATTTATTAAGTTTTTTTTGTTAAATATAACAATTCTTGCTCGCAGTAGTTACTTTTTAATTTGAGTCAGTAATCTTTGGGTCTTAGGCTTAACTGCAAACACGTTTGGATAATGAACATCCGTCCCTCGTGAGCCAGCCATCACTTTTTGGAACGAAACGTTTTTGCTAAAGAGGGATTAGTATACCCTCCTCATGCTCGATTTTCCTGAGATGCTTTATCATTGGCCTTTCCTACTAACATGAGGTTAACTTGTAATCTTAGCTTTATTTGGACGTCGTACCATCTAATACGCGGCTTAATAAAAATGCGCTTCTATGTCCTTCCTTTTCTCGTTACCCAAATTAAAATAGCGAGTTATATAGAAGAGTTTTAACATGTTAAAGTTAGAACCCGGCATGCTTATTGTAGTCTACGTTCTGTCCATTAATGACATTTTTGTTATAGCTACGTTCATTCTAGATGACACTAAGAGCAAGCGCACATATGAAACTGAACTATCGCACAACTGTTTGCTCTTGCTTTGATTCCTTTAAGCTTATATGGAGGTGTGCACATTAGACGATTTTTAGTTGTGCAACTAAATAGTCCAATAGGCTGCGAAACAATCGACAATCGCACAAAAGCTGTGCGATAGTTTAATGAAAGGTGTGTGTCCGCTCTGAATCTTCAAATCAAAAGACAATCGTCACTTCGTCACGTTTGAGAACGAAAGTTCTGAAAGTTTCAGAACAAAAAAAATCTGAATAACGCCATTTTAAAAACAAATCTTAAATCGCAAATGAAATGCAAAACTATGCATACACGTGATCATACGTTGGTAGTCTTTATGTAAAAATATGTAATACTGTGAAAAACGTCAAGTCAATTTGCGAGCATTTGTCTGGCCGCCTTTATTTGCCGGTCGAGTGGCCCCAGAGGCCGCTGAGCAGGCACGGTAAATCGGCTTACGTTTTTTTCAAAGGTCTCCTGTGTTTGGCGGTTCTCGCATCACTGGAACACTTACAGCGTAAAAAACTATTCCAATATACCCTTGTACTCATTCAGAAACTTAAGTTACTTGTACTTATATGTACTACAAATGGTACAAGGAAACTCAAGGCCTTCAGCATTGATTACGAAATTCATAACTATAGTCATGCACTAATGTCGCGAATAATTCTTCTTAAAGTAAACCAAAAGGACTTAGTTTAAAATCTTCGATTAACATTTCATATGAACGATCTCTTATCTAACTTTTCCAAAACAATATAAATAAACAATGTGGAATCCATGACTTAGTATAGTTTATCATTAGCATGATTGAGCAAGTCATCCAATGTGGGAAGTCCTTCCTTAAATTCCCTTCAAAAGGTCGGTCCCTTTTCCGAGTTTAAACAACGGACAACCGGAGTATTGAAAAAGTGTTCGTTCCGACTTGAGGAAGAGTACCTCTGCTGAGTCATTCGAGGACGCCATTTTAAAACCTTTCGAGAAACTTCGAACCTTACAAGTAATATAGTAACGTAAATAATGTACTTTCCATCTGTTAGTTATATGAGGATTGAAGTAATCGGCTGTAGATGAGAGTATTATTGTTAAACAAGAGATATTAAGATAACAAATGTAGATAGCTTGTGTGTTCTTTCAGAATATTCTCTACATATGTACCAAATTTTATCCGTTCAGCCGTTTAGACTACAAACTCTAACAAACATCCATCCATCCATCTAAACTTTCGCATTTATAATATTAGTAAGAAATAAGTAAGATGACGTTGCGGGTGAATCAAAAAATTACCTTAAAGTTTGTTTAAACATGTGATTAACAAGTTATGTTGTTTTTTTCAATAACCGAGTAGAAACCTATTCTAATTATGTTTCATGTATGTTTATAGAATTCATGTCTATTAATGGAATAAGTGTTTATTCTCTTAACAGAGTAATACGGTTGATGAAAACATAAAATTTCCTCGTGAATGTATTTGTAAATGCAAAAGTAATAACTGATTCGCATCACGTCGCCTTCGAGACTATCGTAGTTTTCAATCCGAACTCGAAACTGGAAGATTTGTCACGTACACGGCGACTATTATAAAAGAAACCCTATCATTTCGTCACCCTTTGTTGAAATCGACTCCTTTTATTACTCCGTTTAAAAAGTTCTATTTTATTATTTAATGACGAATCATTTAAAACAACTTCGTAATATAATTAATTACATTATGAAATTCCAAACATGTAATTATTTTTTAATTAAAGTGTCTAGACTTTACATCATTAGTATTATAAAAATAACAGATTCTATTTTATATTTAATCAACACAAATAACTAAATTATATTAAATTTTGTAAAAATTTTTAAAACAAAATTATGTCTTACAATTATTTTTAATCTACGATTTAAAGCGATCCGTTTCCGAACTGTGACCAAGTATGAAATACGTGTGCCTTGATCAATGAGCCATTCGATCACAATCCATCATGTGGCTACGCTTGTAGCTATCTAAAGCAGACTTAGTCCACGATCTAACTTAAGCAGTCCATATAAGATTCTCAAATATACTAAAACTCATAAACTTATCATTACAATGTATAAGGTCAATATGCCATTCTGTAGAAGTCTCAGTGAAAGTTGGTTGAGGTGATACTTTACCCGGATTAAAGTTATCGCTGAACGGCAAACTGAATACAAAATGCAAAAGCTTTCAAGCTTTTATACTTTTTCATAGTTTTCTTGCTTGCTAAGAAAATATGTTGGAAATTATTTTTGTTATACAATTTTTATTAGTAATTATTTTATACAGTTGTTTTTGTAATTACATAGAGCAGTGTCAAGGGTTAACCA
Organism: Papilio polytes; assembly: GCF_000836215.1. Lineage (NCBI taxonomy): Eukaryota > Metazoa > Arthropoda > Insecta > Lepidoptera > Papilionidae > Papilio > Papilio polytes. The sequence continues at coordinate 160,665 of NW_013526915.1, read as the reverse complement.
CAGAGGGTCTGTGGTCTCTGCCTACCCCTCTGGGTTACGGACGTGAGTTATTTTGTATACAAAAAATAATTGTAAAGACCTACTTTTTCACGTTTTCTCGTTGCGTTCACATTAAAACAATTATTCTAGAAATATGCATTTTTAAAAGCTCCGTACAAAAGATGTTAATTTAATATTTCAATTTAACTTGCTAACAATTTCTGCTTAATAAAACAATGGACGGAAGTCTTTATTACAACAAAGCAAGCTAGAAATTAATATCAAAAGCGGAAGTCATAAAAATCCTTTCTTTGCAGGAAAATGAGAGTCGCAAAAACGAATGCGACATTTCCCGAGAAGAGTATTACCAGAGAATTTTACCTGTCTTATAGCTAACTAAAGAATTGCAAACTTTTTTTAATGTAATCCATACCACGGTTTAGTTATTGATATGACCCTTTGAAATGTTAACGATATCAAATAGCTAACTAGAGGGTGAAGATAAACCGAATTCAGTGATTCGATTCTTCATCGTCTGCCAAATAGACGAACCACAATAAATGTTTATTGTCCTCGAATAACTCAAGTGAGAAACGGTATAAAGAGAAAAGAATGGCGCTTTCGGAAGGGACCATGACAAAAGCGATCCTTCTTCGGACCACCAGCCGTGACGGCGCTTACATTAAGGTTATCGTCATCCGCCAAACCGAACACAAAGCCACGCCGCAAAGAGCTATGTGATTCATGGTTCCGACTCACTATTATCGTAACCTAATTGTTTACCGCGATACATTTTATTGGAGAATACTTTAGAAAAAATTTACATTCTATTTACATTTTATTTTTGCACATGTTATATCCATGTTTGTATATAGTTAGATCCTTTGAAAAGCCTTCCACAAGCTGTGCGTCTGTAGGCAAAATTATAACCGGCAGTTAAACTGTGCAGTTAAGATTTTGTCTATCTGAGCGTATGTAGCGACTTTACTTATTTGTAAAATAGTGAAAGTTTGTTCACATATATTCAATTGTCACTTAATATCTCTTTTCATAGTAGCTTATACATTTTTACTATAACTGCTAAGGTAAATTTTGTCATACAAATTCGCTTATCGTAAATGTAATTATACGTAATTCATAATGTTATTAAAATGAAACTTTTTAACTAATGTGGAATAAGAATTTAAACATTTCATTGTTGCTAAGACCACGTATAAAATTCCCGAGACAAATCGAGGTCGCGGACACCGCCTTATCTAGAAAGCGTCGCATTTCTCCCGGGATGAAACATTATCGGGCTCTTGTAACTGCCGGGATCGATTTTCTGCAAATTCATATAATTGTATATTAAATAATTCATTTTAAATTGTCCAAAGTCTTATATTCATAAAGAATTTAGTACCACCGATTTAGTATATTTTTCAAATTAAACTTAAGATGGAAACATATGAAGATTGGGTTTTCAAAAGTCATCCAGACTATAACATAGTTATTTTATTCACAGTTGTATCGTTATATCTTAATTTATTATGGTCAATAATTTCATATTTGTTAATTGCCATCTTTTTTGTAAAGAACTGAAATAGTTAAGTAAGCACAACTTATCGTACTAATTAATATTATAAATGCGAAAGTTTACATGGATGGATGTTTGTTAGAGTTTATAACGTAAAAAGAATTTTGATGAAACGACTTAGATGAATTTTGGTACAGATGTAGAGAATAGTCTGGAAGAACACATAGCCTACTTATTTTTGTTTTTTTTTAATTACACGCGGACGGAGTCGCGAGCGAAAGCTAGTTATTAAATAATCTTACATACTCACAAACAAGGCCCACTTTGGAACTCTACAATTTATCTAAAAGCAATAAATTTAAATTTTATAACGTAACCTTTAATAAGCAACGGTAATGTAAACCGAACTAATAGAGGCATCTCATTTTTCTAAGTTAACCGAGTATTCTTACTTACGGCGTATATTGCAATAAATTTTCATATCGTCGAGGTGAAGCAATATTACGTAGTAAGTGTATTATATTTCATGTCTGCGGCCGCGCCACCTATCTGATAGTAATTTTGCATTTCTATTGCATTCAACGGCAAAATGCCGATGGAATGAATCAGCATAGAGCTGTTACATAGGTATATGAAAAATGTGTTTATAATTTGCAAATACAATTTTAAGTTTTTTACTTTTCAGATTAATGTGTGAACGCCATAAAAATTTAAACATTAAATGATGACAAAGCATGGCAATCTTCCTTCGTTGATGTTGGCAGCAATTTCTGGTCTCTTTCCCACATTAGGGTTTTTATACAAAACATTTACCCCCTAAGTTAAATGGCGTGAAATAATATAGCCTAAAGCCTGACGTAAGTGTAGGACTTTTTATTGAAGCAAGAATTATACAAAAATATGCTGTAATTGCTGACATCTTAGGCAACAAAGAAGTGTATGTTTACGCTTTATTATATTATTATATATAGTATAGATTAAATTTCAAGTTTAATTTTCTATCGAGTTGTTTTATTTATTCTGTAGTTTTTCAATTACCAGCAAAGGTAAATCATAAGAACTTAATAAGTGAGTAGGATTAATAATTGTTAGAGAAGTAAATCTCACGAGTGGCAACTTCGAGTCAGTAAACACTGTGGGATGATTCCCCTCGTTTTAATATGAAGCTACGACCTGGGGTATATCGGAGGGTGCATTTGTTAATCATATTTGCACTGTACATTCAGAGAGTGTACTTTAGTGAAACAACCTACAGCTTTAATTAATATTTTTAACGACATAAATAATGAAAATATTCTGTCAAACCTTTTGAGTAAATGAATTTATTATAAGACTAGCTGTTGCTTGCGACTTCATGCACGGGATGTTCAGATAAAAAAGTAGTGTATAATATGACATAGACGGGCTATGTCAGCTAACCTTCAGTGAAAGTCGGGTCGAAATCTGCTCAGCCGTTTTGGAAGTTACCCGGACCAAAATCGGTTGCGGACAGACAGACAAAAAGAAATAAATGTGATTTTCGTAATCAGCAAAGCACATACATCATTTTTCCGAAATCTGGAATTTTTCTTTTTATGTTACAAACAGAAAGACCAATTTTATTATATGTTTAGAAAATAACGACTTTTTACTGTCAAAACATCCTTTAACTTTCTAATTCGGATAAAATGTTCTCGTTTTTAAATTCCGTTTCCAGTCTGTGATATTAATATAGCAAATTTACTGCGACATTCTAAAATATTCCGAGATTGCATTTCTAGATGAAAGCATACATATTTGTTCAACGAAATCAGTTTCACAAACAAGAAAGAAGGTAGATTTTGTTATATAACGAAGATTCTGCTAGTCTTGTGTTACTAATAATTAAAGCCTTAATGAAATGAAATTTGGAATATCTTGGACATATATTGCGTAGACCGAAATAAACATTGTTACAGATTATTATTCAGGGTAAGATTCTAGGGAAAAGAATTCCAGGAAGGAGAAGAACATCGTAGCTTAAAAATCTTCGCCAATGGTACAATAAAAGTACGCGTTCTATATTTAGAGCTGCTGTGTCCAAACTTCAAGTTGCTGTAATTTTTTTTTATTTATTGAAAATTTTACAGAAAACAAATTAAATAGATATACAAATGTGGTCCCGCAAAAACCATATAATTGGTTTGTCCGCGGATGCGATGGTACAATATTATAATCTTATCTTACTAATATTATAAATGCGAAAGTTTAGATGGATGGATGTTTGTTAGAGTTTGCAGCCTAAACGTCTGAACGGATCTCGATGAAATTTGGCATAGATGTAGAGGATAGTCTGGAAGAGCACATAGGCCACTCACTTTTGTTTTTTTTAATTTCGTGTGGACGGAGTCGCGGGCGAAAGCTCGTATTAAATAATAGTATCTGTAATGATTGCCAACATTCGTTAGAAGACGGCACCAAAAGAAGGAAAGCCTTAATAAAACTTGACCTAGACTTGATCTTATTTGAAAAATATCTAAAAGATGATCTACATGGTTAGAATAAGTTTTAACTTTGGATAACCGTATAACATACAGTCACAAAGATCTAAAGTTAACAAATAAATAAAAATAACATTTTAAGTAGTAACAATAACGCATTTATAAAAAAATCCCTAAGTCTTAAGCCTTTGTAACTTGAAGTCTTGAGAAATTTTAATTTGTTTCCTCCAACATCGGCTTTTCTACTCGTTTATTTAAGTGGAGCGCGAGCTTTCGAAAACTGCAATCCATTATACGCGCGCTTACAAATAACTTGCAGCCAGATTGAGTAAGAGACTGAAATATTTCACAGTTCTTAGAGACGATTGCCGGAATATTGATCAGACGAATATCTCATACCGCACTGCCAGATGTTCAAGGAAATTTTTTTAATAAATATACTCAACTTGTTGAGTATTTGATATGCCAATAAAAATAAACATGAGAGATAGTCACGCATGTATTATGTTTTTTTATCTTTATTTTTTCTAGCAGATAACTTACAATCATTTTTATTGGCTCTTCGTTGATTATCTACTAAAAACCCGCAATAGGTACTTAATCTTCGGAAAATCTTGATTCGCGTCTTGAATCATCATCCACTTGCCCTTATCCCTTACGGAGGGTCGGCACAGTATGTGCTGCTCTTCCATACATCTCTATCAGTCATATCTGAAAGCACTCCTTTCTTAAGCATATCCTATTTCACACAATCCATCTATACATTCATCGGTCTTCCTCTACCTTTGTAGCCATCCACATTCAATCTTAACACTTTCTGGTTTATGTCCCATGATTTCGTCGCATAACATGTCCATACCACGCTAACCTTAACGTTATTCACGGCTTAAGGTAAGAAAAAGATAATTAATAGGACATGCTCACTCTTTCACATATTTTTCGTTCATCGTAGTCAGTCTTATAATTTTTATTTTTATAATCTTTATCATCGCTTTGAGTATAGCAATATTTCTAATGTTACATATGAATTTAAAGGAAATGTATCATTAGATTTCTATTGAAAGATTAGAATTAAATAATGCTATGGTCAAATATTGAGTATGATGTTTATATTTATTTCCTCTATTCAATATCTCTAGTTAGATATATTACTACTACTTTTTTGTAAATGTTTGTTTTTGACCGACTTCCCAAAAGAAGGAGGTATTCAATTCTACGATATGTTTTTTTTTTATTTTTTTTTTATGTTGATTGTAATTGTGGTGCGAGTTGACTCTTATCGACCTGCAATTTGTCTAATTTGTTTCTAGAATAAATCTAAAACTAAACTAAGACGGGTTGTGAATTAATTTTAAGGCAGTTTATTGCAGTTTTTATTTTTAAAATATCATAAAATGATATCAACATCTTAAGAGTAACATTGATAAATAGAACATATACATGCTATTAAATTGTTTCAACTTCATACTAAAAATATTTACATACTACTATTGTCAAAATTATTGTCCCTTTATAATGTCTTATTATAGTTTAATAATATTTCACTTGCATTAATTCAAGTAATACAAAAAGAAGAAAATACAATGGCTACAAACAACAAATCAACTTATAAATAATTTTTATATTCTAAACAATATTATTATCAAATTTATATTTAAGCAACGAAAATTAAGCCAGATAACTTACTTTCACAATAAATACATGAATTACATAACTACATATGTTATTTTAATAATTGTTAAAAACTTGGATACACCTTACATATAAATACAAGTATTTCACTATAAATTCTTTTCATTCCTTAAAAAATAAGTACGTATCTACAATGTATTTGAAGTCCAAAAAAACTCCTTTCGTTCTACTTTTTTTTAATTATACATTCCATGAGCCGAATACATAACTTTACAACTATCCGGAAGACAAATTTATTATGTTATACATTAAGTTTACAGTCGATCCAAATATAATTTCATAGTATTGATTATTCTTCAATTATTTTATTGAAATAGAAATTATTAACTAATAAGTTATTGTCACTTTAATACATGATACAAGGACATATATCCAATTGCCTACGACTAATATCTAAAATTCCATTATGTATAATAAAAATAACGACTTAATATTTATCAAGTATATAATATTTATTAAATAGTAAATGCATTATTGTCGCCATTTCTATATAGGCTGGTTTTATTGTCCCTTTTATAATGTAAAAATTAACTAAATAAGAAATTAATAAAATATGGTACAAGTAACTTAATTTATAATACCTTCAGAGTTTCAATATAAAATAAACATTCAACTTAAGATTTTTTATGACTTACATTAAATTAAATAATATTATAAAATTCTCATACTCGTAAATTCTTATCAAATCCAGAATGATATGGCAATCATGATATTTTGATTCACGATATATTTTAATCATGAAATACAAGTAAATTATTGTCCCTTTATTTATTGTCTTAATTTAAAATTATTCTAAAGCTGAAGTATAGCTTCGTAACTTCTTCATAAATGCACATAACATTTCAACATTAAAACGTATTTAAAAATTGTTTACAACAATCTCAAAATATCACTTATGATCTAAAAAAAATTCAACAGCCATTTTTATATCACTACCTAAACTGTTACAATGCGATGTATTTAATTATATAACAATGTGAACTGCGCAGTAGGTAATGAATATTGTTAGAGAAGGTGTAGAGAAAGGGCTTCTGTTGTAGACAACGAAATGCCGCGGTGGTCCGGAGGGTCGAACTTTTTGTCTCTCCGTCCGCTGAGCGTATTCATTATGTGAATTGTTAGCCCCATATGTATTTATGTTGTAAAAGTTGAGAGCATTGTTGAGCTCCGCTTGACGTAGGTCAGCGTCTAAAGTGTTGTGGTTGGTACGATCTGGTTGTTTCTTAAGATGTTTCTTCGGTGGTCGTGTTGTTGTGGGACGAGGTGTGGTCGTTGTAGTTGTTGTTGTTGTGGTGGTGGTGGTTGTGGTTGTAGTTGTAGTCTTCTGTGGTGTTTCTGTTGAAGATAAAAAAGATTCGTTAAAACAAAAATGAATAATTTAATAACGTTTTAATATTATACAAATCAAATTAAATGTCCAATTTAATCCATCTTTATTAGTCAAAGTTAGTCTATTTAATTATTTATAATATTTAATTTAAGGGTTCGTGAAATAAATCAATAGTCTTTAACATGATTAATTGTAATGTATTGTTACCTTTTAAATTAATTGTTCCTTCTGCTTTTCCATATCCATTGATGGCTGCACACGTATATTCACCGAAGTCCACCTTCTTAAGGCGCGTAATGGTCAGGTTCATTCGTATTCCGTATTCGCTCACGACTTCCTCGGATATTATGTACTTGGAGCTATTCAGTAACTTTCCACCTATGATTAAAAAAGAAAACACTAATGTTAGAACCTTATTACAGTGAGGTGTAAGAAAGGAATCGCTATGGGTACATCGATGTTATTCGACTCTTAATTAGAATTCAAACTTAACACTCAGTCAATAGATAATATACTAGTTGTTTCCGTGCGACTTCATCCGAATGAAATTATGAAAACTTGCTTCCTTGATGTTGGCAACAACTTATGGTCTCTATCCCACCATATCCAAAATATTTACTCCCCCTCCCCAAGTTTAATGGCGTTAAAATATATAGCCTAAAGCGTGAAGCAAGTGTAGGGCTTTTTATTAAAAAAAAATTATTCATAAATATGCTGTAATTGCTGACATCTTAGGCAAGAAAGAAGCGTGTGTTTACGCTTTATTATAATAGTATAGATTTGTGATCAGACTAATGACTCTAAGTCTGCGATTTAGTAAATAAGAATACGCCTTATTAAAGTTCCAAATAAATAAAATGAAATCACATTACGCATTAAATTATTTGGTTCAAGTGGATTCCTCAAGATCTTGTTCAACCTTTAAATGTCAATATTTGTGTCACGAAACTCGAGTAAGCACTTCACGTGTGAAGAACGAAAATAAACATATAAAAATTCAATCTGATTAATTCACATTTCACAAGTAGGATACTGGTCTACGTAACTTGAGTGAGTGTAATATGTAATTTATTTAGTCATTTTTGAATTAAATTTCGTCAATAATTTAAAACATTAAACGTAACAATTAACATGATTGTGTTTTTTTCAATAGAGAAATAGTAATTATCTTTCAAGTTCAAACAAAACATATTTACTCTCATTCTCTTAGTAAAAATGCACGTAACCATTTTTTATACACAGCTGTTTTGTTAGTGTAAACCCACATTTATACATTATTTGAACTTACCAGACTGTGATTTCCCTCGCTGCCATGTCGTGAGCGCCCTGGGCGAGGCTTCTACGTAGCATTGCAATGTGACCTGCATGTCCGTCGCCCGTAGCACCACGGGACTTGCCACGCGGATTACAGGCGGAACTATATGTACAGGATGTTATAAAACAAAATGTATTATATGAAATAAATTTAATATCTACAAGTAAAAATATATAAATAACTTTAAATTTGGTTAAATACTTTATCATGTGAAAATTATGACACATAGAGAAGAATTATTTTACTTTAATCTGCAGATATAACCAAGTTAATATCTATAATTAATGAAATTATACGTAACAATTATCGAAAACCTAAAAACTTACATAGAACAGTGACTTCGTATCGTCGACTTTTAGTAGGAGGGATGCCATTTGCGGCGATGCACAAATACGTCCCCATGTCCTCTCGGCGTAGACCTTTTAGCACCAGCGTAGACCCAACGTAGCTGTATACCACTATGTTACAGAAAAATGTTACATTAATAGTAGTAATATTGTATATAAATCTGTACAAAATTTTACGAAATCTAAAGCATAAAATTGAATCGAAGTTATTGAGACAAACCTTGCAACTTGTATGTTATTTAGATCAAATGATCTAATTTTTTTTTTATTGCAAACGATTGAATAAAAGGTATTTTACCAATAGAAAAAAATCCATAGGCGCTTGCTATCGTGTTTGTTGTTACACAACGTAATATTTTCGTGCCACACGCTGATATATTATCAGACCGATATCAAATATATGAATAAGGATTTAAGTTTAATTACAAAGGAATTCATGATTCCAAGTATTGGGGAAAAATAAAGAAATCTTCGAATTTCTTTCGAATTTAATTAAAATTCTTACTCGGTATGAGTTATAATTTTAATAAACAAGCATACTTATTAGGTACTAGTAAAAATGTAGTGTATATCTGAAAATTGTAAAGAAAACATTTCCACCATCATCGTCATCATCATCACTATACGTCCCCACCGAGGAGCTCGGAGCCCACGCTAAGTTAGAGTGATAAGGCCATAGCAACTACATTTGCGTTGCTTTACTTCACACATATCTTTGAATTTCTGCGGTGATACAGGTACAGTTTGCATCACGATGTTTTCCTTCATCGTAAGAACGCCGGGTAATTATATAGATATGAAAATTCAAAAAATCGAAAATCATATTGGTACATGGCGGGATTCGAACCCAAACCTGTACATTACAAATCAAGTGCTTAAACCACTAAGCCTCCGACGCTCTCACCACTATAGGTAAAATAAAATTACTTTTAAATTCACCTTAACTCAGTTTGTGTATCGACATTTACCTACTTAATTAACTCGGCACTGCTAATCTCAGTAGCAGTTTAATCAAAACATTGCGAAGGCATTTGAGTTTAACGGTTGCTGTCAAATTAAATTTAAATGGTAGCAATTTATAACTTTATTATAGCACACGACCCCCGGAATCCTAAATCTCGGTCGCTCGCATAAAACACAGCTACGTACCTACTGCGAGTACTTACCGCGTATTATATAGAAAGCGGCCTCTTGTATGGAATTGTATTTTATTAACGGGTTATAAAGTCGGTATGCGACAGGCCGTTGCCAACTTGTTAAATCAGACGACACATTCAAACCAGAAATCCGGCTTTGTTATCGTACGAAAAACTTTTTCTGCTTAATTACGTTGGTTCACAAAGTTGCGTATAGCACTGAGACCTACAAGTCAATTCGTTATTTAGCGACTAGGTTTTACCCGCGACTTCGTGCGATTTAAAATATTTTTTAAATCGTAGTAGTATGCGAAGTATGCGCTTTTTTCTATATGTGTATTTCATCGATATCAGTTAATCCGATTTGATACGTAACAAACATCCATCCATCCAAACTTACTAGTGGTATGATCTCTAAAGATAAACATTCAATTACGAGAGTTTTTTATATTTCTCCTTATTATAAACTAGCTGTTCCCGTGCGATTTCATTAGTATAAAATTATTTTATTGTTTACATGTGTCAAATTGTCAATTACAATTGTCAAAATGACATGACATGACAAACCTTGGCAATTGCTTCCTTGAGTTGACAGCAACTTATGGCCTCTTTCCCACATTAGGGTTTTTTATCTAAAAGTTTTACCCCCTAAGTTTAATGACGTGAAAATATATAGCCTAAAACGAGACGTAAGTGTAGGGTTTTTTATTAAAATAATAATTAGTCAAGAATATGCTGTAATTGCTGACATCTTAGGCAACAAAGAAGTGTATGTTTACACTTTATTATAATAGTATAGAAGTATAGATATCAGTTAAACTTACTACGGATTAAAAAAAATACAATTCTGTAGTAGTAAAGTATTATACTCGTATATTGGAATGTAGCAAATTAGAGTTTGGCATATATGCACTCGACTTTTATAACAAAGAAAACTTCCGATGAAAGAGTTCCTTTGTACACGCTATACTCGCATAATATTCCTCATAACTTTGTTCAGATTATTCGACTTCGTTTCGCTGTAGAAAATCAAAAGATAATTCCCGATATCTATCTCAATATATCTATACAAAAACTATTCAGAGCGAGGTTAACATTCCCAATTATTCTATGAACTACAAAATATAAAACATAACCTATCTCAGTTTGCAGTAAATGTACTGCGGGGTTTGTATTATCTAAATTAAAAGATTAAAACAAAAATAGGTCAAATACGCCTTTATTTCCAAGGTTTCTAAATACGAATGCCATTTTGTACCTAATTGTATATTCATTAAGCTTCATTTTAGATTAAACGGGAGTAAAAGACAAACACACGTGTGTCTAAATGACTAGTTACATAATCGTTTAAGCCCTCGTCTCCTCTATTCGCAAAGGGTATCTCGACCAAACAATAAAAGGTAGCAATCTTATCGAGCCGATTTTCCATTAGTTGTTCATTTAATTTCCTGACCAAAATCCGGATTGCTTCATTTTGTTTAAGCAGTAATTGGGTTCTTAAGAATTTTTTTCAACGGAAATGAATTTCGGTCGTTTAGAGACTTGGTAAATTAAAAATGTTGACAGAAAGTTTTATCTAAAAACTCTGCGATATTATACAAAAGATGTTCACTAAAGTTTGACAGGAATGCGACTTATTTCAAACACATAAAAACATTTAACAGTACATTAACCAACAATAATATACCAAGAAAAAAGTGTAATAATCTACTCGTATAAAAAATATTGTCTTGTGACACTCCATTTTCTATTCTACTAGAGTAATTTGGCTAAGATCGCGGGATATTTATATTGTATTTTCAGTCTTTCCAATATCTTGAGGCAATATCCTAATAAATCCCATAAAACTCCAATGTTTTAACCGCGCGGGCACCTGCGCCCGCTCTGGGCGGCTTTGAATGTAAAATTAGTCTTGTTTCTTTTTACCACTTAGTCGAGTCTCTTCGTTGTGAATGGATTTCAAAGGAAAATTGACGTTTTTATCCCGTTTTTACGATGCACATCAGTTACTTTATATCTAAATGGATGAAGGCTTTATCAATTAATTGACGTGCTCGAGTTTAGATACTCTTTTTTATTTATTACGCAATTTCACATATCTAAAGTATATTCGAAGAATTATATGTTAATGTTTACGTACATAAATAAATTTATTTTCTTTGTAGAATCTTAAATTAATTGCCAAATAACACTGACCTTTGTTTTCTTTACCGTCTTCATCCCGGAATACGATATTACGACCTTCATTCCTCTTCCACGAGACAGTGGGACCGGGTACTCCTGTGGCAGTACAGCGTAGCGCCACACTGCCGCCCTCTGGCGCACTAGCCGCTGAACCATCATCATCCGCGATATCTGGCGGTATCACTACAGACAAGTGACCCATCTAGAAGTAAAATATCACGTTAATTTGACGTTTTTCCATACGTTTTATGGAACTAAGTAGATCTTCAAGTCATTTAATAGTAACTTTACCGGTTTCTTAGTGTCTAAATAAAACACCACTAAGGGAGAGTTAGTCTCTCCCCGTAGTAATCATAAAACGAGTCTGTGTAAAGCGGTAAAACTAAAAAATTGTTAGAACTTATATTATGAGACGAACAGTGTTTATATTCGTTTTTGCCTTTCACACATTTATCATATTCGCTAATGAACGTAATTAAATTGACTACGTTATAAAACTGACATTTTTAATGATTCAAATTACGCTGTTTACATTTTAATGAGAATATAATCCTTAATCAGTTATCAAGTCAATGACCCGTGAAATGTTTAAATGCAGTAGACATCACGAATGACTAGATTTCTATTTGAATCAAAGGCATTAGGTCGTTACTGCACGTCACGATGGCGGTAGACAAAGGGAAACATTCTCGTTAAAGCATCCGACCGCCTCGGAATCGCTAACTTTGCTTTTAATGATGGCTATTTTATTGCAATCAACGTCTTTCAGATAATTGCCTCTACTTTTATGACACAATCACTTTTGCCGTTTTTAAAAACGTCCTCTTTCTCTGAAGTCACTTAGGCAGTAGTTGATTGGATATTTTCATCGAATACAATTGTATTATGGCAACATTTACGTGTTATTTATATCATTGTATGTGTTTTGTATCTTTTTAATAAAATGTTTTCTTAGAAGAGAATTTAGAAATATATTACTTAAAATTTGGGAATTTCATTTTAAAGGCAGATGTATGACTCTGTCTGAATTTCATTGCATAGTACACAATAGAGAGACTTTGACAAAATTCCAAGTGCGCTCCGTGCTACTACTGAGCCCCGTCCAGTATTTATTACTTTATACATCTCAATATAAAGCCTATAGTTTTCAGAGTTGAAATTTTTGAGGTTACAAATGAATTAAAAAAAAACAGATTATGTCTTCGCGATACTAAGCAAATCTTACTTCTTACTAATATTATAAATGCGAAAGTTTAGATGGATGGATGGATATTTTAATAAATACTCTAACTCTAATGAGTTTGTAGCCTAAAATGCTGAACGAATTTCAATGAAATTTGGCATAGATGTAGTAAATAAATAGTCTGGAAGAACACTGTTGTTTTTTTTAATTCCACACGGACTGAGTCACGGACAAAAGACTAAACAAATAGACTAATAATGTTAAACACAAAGAGACAAAATTCAGTATAGATCACTTTTAAAATATCATTTTACAATTAATAGCGCACAGTTTCCCTTATTATAAGTTCATGAGTTTACAATGTCAAACCAATCATTGAGAATAAGATATCAGACTTTCAAGAAATACGATAAAAATCCATAATAAAGCTATGCGAGCCGTAGAGGAGTATGTTTGCACATCAGTGGTCCGGCTTTGACAACATTCCTCGCGAGCGCGCTGTCTGACTCTACACGGTGGGTCAGATTCCCTCGAGGAAATATGCCAAAGTTATAATTTCCTCATGGAAATCTAACAACGTGTTTTTAACACAGTTAACACAGGAAGCTGTATACTTGTAGTTGAATTCTTTTTCTAGAAAGTCTGATAAAATGTATATCGTTTTCACCTTATTTTCCTTATTCCATTTAGTGTAGGCAATTCATCTCTATATCGATCTATTGTACGCTAAGCTCTGTCAATTGGACTTCTAGTTTCATAATCGACGAGTATGTAATTTGAATTACCTGATTTTAAGTTACACAAAATATGGGGCCATTTTAAGAAATTAAACACGGATTAAATGGACATGTTATGCGACGAAACGAAGTGGACATAAACCAGAAAGTGTCAAGATTGAATGTGGATGGCTACAAAGGTAGAGGAAGATCGAAGAAAGTATAGATGGATTGTGTGAAAGGAGTGGATTGAGATATGACGGCTGAATATGCTGGAAGAGCAGCACATACTGTGCCGACCCTCCGTAAGGGATAAGGGCAAGTGGATAATGATTAAACACTGATTAAATACATAGAATATTTACATTAAATTGAACACGAAACACGTCATATCTAATTTTTAAAATGGAATTATTTACAACAATTTAAAAACGGTCAATTGACATTTAAGTCGTAAATTAAAAAAAATAATGTTATTAGATTAATAAAAATAAAATTGTAATCGAGTCGGCAGCATCAACAGGTAAGTGAGTCATTTGTTTCCTCTAGAGAAACATTAGTCTTAAGTCAGGTCATGACGTGAAATGTAAGTTGCGACGTGAGCTGGGGAACGGAACGCGACATGGACGTTCAAAAATATCCACGTTCATTTGTACATATCATTCTGATTTTCGAGTTGCGACGTAACATTTGTTAAAAACATTATTCAAATTTCTACCGGGAATTTTAACTTAACCTCACATTCATAACATGGTGAATTTAATACTATTGAAGTATTTTAACAACAAAATGTTTTACGTCGAAATGAAGTTAATAAAGATATTTATGTCATTACTATTAACGAGTCAATGACTATGTTTCATAATATTTTATATTAAAATTCCTCTGAAAATTGCTTTTATTCCTTTTTAAAAACCCTTTTAAATGAAAGTACATCTTTTTCGCGTACATTTTATTTACTGCAGCTTATTTAAAATAGTATCGGATAGTAAATCGATATATTTAGTTACAGCATCCAATAACATGGATTTGAATGTATTAGGCTATGTTGTATGCTTTTTCCAGGCTTTGGCGATTCATTGACGGCAGCACGAGCCGCCGACCAATTATTTAGAGGTCGATTCATCTGACAGAACGTCATGATGGATCACTGGTCACTGTGTGCTACGCCGTAGGCCCCATACTTTACTTAAAAAACCGTTACCCTATATTCGACGCTGTTATGCAAATGTTTTTATCTTACCATCATTTGGACTGTTTTTTTTACATTGTAATATCTAAGTTTACCACCTGAAGATTGTCAGTTTACCTTTTAGTAACCGTCAAGTTGAATGTACCAAGTTTAATTAGTAAGAATTTGATACTAGACTCTACTAAATATAAATATAGGAAACTTAAATAAGCAGCAGAAAATAATTCAACATTGTACAAAAAAGTCTAAACTAAAACGTAAGCTAAAATATTTTATACGCAAAGTTTCTTGTACGTTAATATTATGCTATTTCACGAGCGCTTTATATCTAAAGACGTAAGCATATTTCCCTAAGTTAAGATAAACGAAGGAAGAATGTTAAAGCGCTAAAGAGCTTAATTCTTGGCACCATAAACACATTCTTCGACACATTGTTTGCTACGGACGGCGTAGCTGAATGCTACGCCGCTATAGCTACGGCAAACATTTTGCTGTGACATCGTCGTGGAATTTTCTTACTCAAAGGAACCTGTTCCCAGGTTGTAAAATGTGAATCCCGAGAAACAATGTCCTTAACATAATTATACCTCTTTGTTATGGACATAACTTGCATTATATTCCAGTAATAACGACTTTCATAGACCCTTAACACGGATAAATATATTTTCTATTTAATAAATAGTTTGTGAGTCATTTTTTGCATTGCATTAGTTAATTATTTTCCCTTCACATTTCCACGTAAACATTTTAGGTGGCTATGCCCAAATTATTTGAAACGAGAACTTATTTCAGTCCAATATTAAGTTATAATATCTTATTATAATAAACCTTTTTTCGGTTTCATACGTACAAGTACTTACAGCTGTGTTTGGTTCAGAACGATAGCCGTACCCGTGTCATCTTTGACCGTTAATAGGCTTTGTATGAAAAGCGGACGGGTTTTTCTATTTTTCGAGAAAAAACTTACATTTCTAAATAAAATTCTTAAAATAAAGATAATCTTTGACACGTAACGAATATTATTTTACATACCTATTGTCCTGATTATCTGCAATACCTTGATTGCCAAAGAATAATAAACAGATGAGACAATTGCTCTGGAATATATAAAGATAATTTTAATAAACTGAAACCTAAAAAGAACCTTAGGTAGTTAGATGTCCTTATGTCGTGTTTCTTTTAATGCAGTACAAAATAATAGTTTTTATTTATAATTATAGTCTTTACTTAAAATGATTATTGTATAACTTGACCATAAAACACGATAAGTGTTAAAAGCTATCACTTGAGTACGGTAAAGTGTCAAGAGGATCCGAGCAAACACAAAGCACTTCTACCCACACTGTCTAATGTTGGAAGGAAAGACTGATTGATACTATCGGAAGAATGCCGTGACATTGTCGAGGCGACGAAAGAATTGATGGAACGGCTAAAAATAATAGCGTCGTATACATTTTGTACATGTATACTTCTATCTGTGTGTGGTGTGTGTACTGAATTGTGAGTTGTCATTACTGAAACATGTAGACAATAACAAAGGGCATAAGTGTAATAGAGAGGTTTTGTTTAAAAAAAACATACCGCAAACTGTTATAAGATACAGCAATTCACTTAAAACAAACTAAACGAAATGTATCATGAATCGAGTATCGGTCTGGGCACAAATTCGGACTGTAAACATTTCGCAAACGGACTTTAATCCCGGTCATAAAAGTAATCCGGTCATAAACTTACGCGACGATGGACAACATAAGGGTAGGGATTTACTCTAACAAAGATTTCGAAGTAATTAAGATAAAA
>NW_013526915.1:120179-143768 GCF_000836215.1 Papilio polytes | reverse complement strand
CGCTCGTTGCGAGTTAATCCTCGAGTATGCAATAAAGCTGCTAAAGTATTTGTGTTCCCGGCGAAATTACCCATATTGAAAATACCCTTCAGCGCTAACAACCGACTAAAGGCTTATATTTAAACATGACCATATATTACATAGACGTACTTTCGCATATCTCATTTTCATGTTAACTAACTTACTACAAAATACCGATACATTCTAGTTTACGTTAACATTTTTAACATATCTCTGTTATTTCAAATTTAACTTCGAATACTTGTATATTCGTATTTATATAAACATAGATAGAAGCTTAATAGCTCTTTTTAAATTACAGTTTTATTTTGTTCCAATTGAAATGTTTTCTACTGTAACTAAACCACGATCTTAATTATTTATATATTTATATAACAAAGATGAATTATTTGTATTTTTGCATACATGAATAAAGTTTAAATTTTCGTTTGAACTACTGTACTCGTTTACAAAAAATCTTTTGCCATTAAAAAGCTTAATTTCCACTAACATAGGCTTCATTTTCACTACATTTTTTTAATGTGGACAAATTCTTGAGCAAAAGCTTGAATGATATACTTGGATTAAAATAATATCAACTACTTACAATTTTCATAAGACCAATAAGTTATAGAGAATTCAAACAGAGCTTTACAACTTCTACTTCAAGCTTAAACTCAAGTAAGCAAACAATAACTTGCTTTCATGTGAAATATTTATTATTAAAAAGCATTAACTTAAAAACAATCTCAACGTCGAACTTTGTGCTGTTTCTCGTATTGATTTTCAATTATAACACTGTAACTGCTTAACTTGGTTGTGCGAAATATTTGATTTTCAAGTAAGGAATACATTTTATAATGAAACTCTTTGAGTTATAAAATAATAATAAGTTGGAATTTATTGGCACTTTCACGAATAAAACTAAGTAATGCAATTACTTTAATTATTCTTAAAGATATACTCGTACAGTCGAGAAGCCGAGAAGCTTAATTTCGAACTGATAGATAAAAGTTGGTGGATTGGATTACATTTCGAAGGATATTTTGAAATCTTAAAAGTTTTAAAATCCAATGGTTTTTTATAACGAAAAAATAAGCTAAAAAGTCATCATCTCTAGCTCACAATAAGTCTCCACCGAGAGGCTCGGAGCCTACCCTAAGTAAGGGGTGACTAGGCCATACTCAACCACGCTGGCCCACTGCGGTTTAGTTGACTTAACACATATCTTTGAATTTCTTCGCCGATACGTACATTTGAAAATTTGAAAAATCAAAAATCGCATTGGTTCATGGCGGGATTCGAACCCAAGACTTGTAGATTACAAGTCAAGTGCTTAAACTACTGAGTCACCGACACTCTCAAAGTAATGCTTACAAAGTAACTTATTTTAATGTAGGAAAGAATTTAATTTAAAAAAAAATTAAAAAAATAATAATTTAAATTTAATTTAAAAAATAAAGGTTAAAAAGTATTCTGAAGTTTTAGACCTGAAATGTTTTATTTATGTCCTGTGATTTATTTCACCTTTGTTGATTTTTTTTACGAAACAAAAAAGGGTGAAGGAAATTATCATTTATCAATGCTTTTGTCAACAGGGCCCCCTGTCAATAACGTAAAAACAATTAATACGTCAATAATTGACGGCCTTTGAACAATAACTTCAATTCTGTAGGAATTTAGGATCCAATTTTATAAAACAAAGAATTATTACCTACATAAAAATACCATTAATTACTAAGTTAATTCAAAACGGCGATAAGTTAAATTTAATTTGTTAAGTTATACATTTTATGGTACATGCAATACTTTTTAATATGTTTTTTTTTTCTGATAAAAGCCTTCCAAGTAATTCTGATTCTTAAACTCAACGGAAAGAAATCTTAGTGCAATCTTTTCTTCCACTTTGCATATGTAAGAAAGAAAATTTAGTACAGTGAAAATTAAAACAAAATAGCTTCGAAATATGAATATTAAGATTTTTAACTGTAAAATATTTTCTTTTTTATTTTGCACAAAGAAAAATATATTACTGTTATAAATAGTAAAACTTGTACAAAAAAGTCACCGGGCTATTAATCCAGAAATATCTATCTCTACTTATTTCGTTAAAATTTAAATACAAGTATAAAATTAAACATTATTACAATACTAAAAGTTAAGTGTAGTGTATAATGAGGTTGTAACAGACACTAGGTGTACATTCATAGCAGCGGGTAAACCGAAAAGTGTAACAATGTTTAGTGAAACAGAACAAAAGGTATTCGCAACGTGCGGAGACCGCAGAGACGGGGTAAATGACGTCACGTGGAGCGTTTTGGAAAGTTGTTTCATGAAGATGTCGCGGCCACATTCCTGTGGTCCCTTGCCAAGCTGCATACCACACTAATGTTATACCGGTCCACACGTATTGCTGCCGAGGTGCTACGTGTTATAAATATCTTAATAAGTGTCAATGACTTTGTAAACGGCTACGGTTATTTAGCATAGCATTATTACAAACTGACGTTTTATTTTACGTATAAGGGATTAGTCTCCATTCAATTTCATTGAATACAATCATACTTTATTAAACCTACATTTGCGTTGGTTTAGAATGATATTTACGTATGTCATATTTAAAATGTATATATAATATGACTTCTCAATTTCTCAATGAAATTTGGTATGAATGTAAAACATAGTCTGTAAGGACACGTACTAAATTTTTTCCAATTTCCCCAAAGACTAAGAAATACAACATAATATAAGTTAGTAGTAAAATAATTATTAATTCCTTCAAATCACAAATAATGAAATACTATTCCATATTGAGTTAATAATAGTTTAGCAGGAAGATCAAAGTATCTCAAACTGTAAATTAAAAATATTTTAAAACCGTAATAGTTTTTACAACGTAATTAAATCATATCTTATCCGACGACCAGACGGAGTTTTTAAGTTCACCGGAGTCTAACTCGTAGCCTGTTTGCTTAAGAGGGGATACAATAAAACTTTGGAGTTTTAAAAAGTTCCAAGTTCCTGCGCTAGATGCTTCGGCTCATTCGCAAAGACTTCTCAACAAACTTTTCATTTGCATCCGTGTGTAACTTTTGTTTCTGGAATTTCAACCACAAGAGGGTAAAAAATGTGTTTCTCCTTCGTTATTCACGTTAAAAATTGTTTTAATTAGCGGCTGAAACTTTTGTTTATGGACGCGGAACGGACAAGCGGGTCGTCTGGAAAATGAACTTACGATTTAATCGAATTAAGTAAAATATACATGCGCATTCCGTAAGCCTTAAGAATGGCAAAATTTATTAAATAATGAGAATAGGGTGCTAATCATATTGATTAAAAAAAGATGCAAAAATAACAACAAGACTATGATAGTGGACGACCTACGAAATAACAGTGGTAGAGCCTACTTTAACATCTCGTCTATGGGTAGCATTGGCTTCGCTATTTTGGTGGATTCAAGTGGCCGCTTGCCACCTTGTTATAAAAAAATAGTAGACTTTTAATGTTTTAATCTTCTAATCTTTATTTTTGGTAATATACTATACGTAGTACTGCGCCTTACGTATGAACATATAAATATAATTGCAAACTTATTCTGTATATGAGGTCTTGTTCGCCGCCGCCAATTATAATTACATCCGCAGTAACATCTGATGCTGAATGCGATGACGTCATAACACTCCTCTCCTCCCCACAACAAAGCTATCTTAATAAAAACTCAGCATTTCTTTGTGTAATATTTGATAAGAAAGTTTCGAAGAGAAATTTAATAACTCAAGAATTTTCTTTTAAGTTTGTTTTTGAAGATTTATTCAACTAAAATAAATACGTTTTTATTGCTTATATAAGAAACAGTAATATCAAATTTGGGACCTAAAAAGGACTAGATTTGAAAAGATTTAATGAAAACCGAGTACACAAAACAAAAAAAATATAATCTAGGTTACGCGTTGATTAAAAATATTTCTGTTTGTAGACAAGTTTTTAAATTAGTTTAGTAGTTTCTTGATTTAACGACATTTGTATAGTTATATATTATAATGAATTAAAAAAATATTACGATTTATTTGTACTTTATCAGTTGTGGAGCCAAACATCGATTGCATTCGATTGCATAAATTTTAATATTAACCTGCGCGCTCGACCGTTAGGAAACTGATTGTAATTGTGTTCATTATTGATAAGCAATTGATGTTCAAATTAAATGGAACTGCGGATCGTAACTAATGTACCTTTAATAATGCATTCAGTTTAATTACTCACGAGAAATGATTATATCTTATGAACGTTATATGCCATTTTAATTAGTAATTTAACCAAATGTAATAACGCATTTTAAGTGGCACTAAGTTAACCTTAATAATAAATTCAATTATTTCAAGTAGCTATTGTGCTATACTATTCAAAATTGATAGCGCGGTCTTCACATGTGTGTGCCAGTTGGACTCATTGTGAAGGAAAGTGTGCTCGGGTTTGTAATTTGACCCCGCAACTTAATCTACGTAGCGTCTCGTACGAAATTCCAATTATAAAAAATTTGGAAGATACTGTATTTAAAAAAAATCACTCACCTGACTCATCATAGGAACCGTGTTGATCTGACACATATATGTGCCGGAATCCTTAGGCTCCACGTTACTGATGTACAGCTTCCACGTGTTGTGGCCGTTGTGACTAACTGACAAGCGTGGGTTCAACGTCACCATGTGTGTATGAATCGCCAGGATAGCCTTCGTATCAGATTTTATCCAGGCCACCTAGAAAAAACTTCAATTAGACCTATCCTTCAATATACAAAAGCATTACAATACTAATTATTAACCTAAAGTCTAATGCAATTTAAAAAAAATAACTGGTAACATTTTTTTATTACTTTATTAAATTAAACTTATGTGATCTATTACAAACCCGTTAGATGTTATTTTGGGCCAAGATAACCTCATGTTAAAAGAAATTGCTCATTATTTCTAAGTCTAAACGTTAATAAGAATATTTTTACCTTATAACTGCTTAGATGGTTGACTGTACACGTGAAATGAACATCTCTGCCTTGGGCGACTGTTAAATTCTCAAGCGGTGAGAGGAACTCCGGCTCTTGTTCGCTATACCCAGAACCCTGTAGTTGTCCTGTAATCAAATTTATATATTGAACTAATGCGTTGAATCTGTATGGACTACGTATAAGTAAAAAGGTTTTAGATGATCTATGAGCGTACTGGCTACGTGATTCTGTAGAATGCGTTGCAACGCATTTTCAACTGAAAAGAGAGGAATACATATGTATATTAATATGTCGGAGTGACGAGCGGCTTACTGAATAACACCAAACAATTTCGAATATTGCCAGCACTCAATTTTATTATTTGATAGCAACTTTAGTCGTAAAATTTGCTTGATACTTGTGTATGACGACTTGTTTCCTTACAAATGGCGTTAGACGCCAAAGTGCTTGTTTTTGTTTATAAATAACTTATTATTTAAAATGAATTACATTTCCAACTTAAATTCTTGACTTGATGACAAATTGATCTGGAGATAAATTTGTATGAAAACACGATCCATTTTTAATATTACTCATTAAAAAACAACTAATAGTATTATAAGTAACGATATTAAAACATAATAGCAAGAATAAAAAGGACGAATTATGGAAGGAGGTTAACTTCTATTACGCAAAGCTGTTTCTCTGTATATTTACAATAATTTTCATTATTCCATCAATTTCCATATTATTTCTGATTTAAATTAAAAAAGGAGCTTTGATAATAAAAATCAGAAAGTAAGTTTTCAACACGGTTGAAAACTGAATCGTTCGGTACACTGTGCAATTTTTCGCGTGGGAAAAAAGGGTTTCAATTGAATGAATCTGTTTTATTTTCAACGTAACGGAATACAAATAAAAGAAATAGAGGCCAAATTGGCCTTTCAAATTGGTTGAAATTGGGTCAGGCTTGCACAAACAAACAAGAGTGGTGAAATAGCCCACGCTGCTGCAAGCGTTAACAATATTTTTGATTTCAATTTATTAATAAAAAATGTTTACAGACTTATTTTATAAATATTACGCATGTCTATTTATAACAAAAACATTTCCTATAGCTAGATAGGATTGGTTATCTCGTCTTCACGCACAATTGTAATTAGTTTTTTTTATTAGACGAACGTGCTGACTTTTGAAGTTATCAAGACTTTCGTTTAGTACCCTGATTTTGCATAATTTCACTATAAAATTTAGAGACACAATAGCTCTTTAATTCGTACTGTGTCGGGGAGAGATGATATCGCATTGTAGTGGCTCGGGGTGGCAGTCACGTTTGCGACGATTTTCTTATCTTAAATATTGTCAATAAAATCATAAAGCGACGCGACGGTACGGACATATAGCGGTAAAGAACGGACATATACTATTTTCACACATAATTTTATTTTCATGTGTGAATCAAGAATCAGAATATACATCAGCAAATTAGATACAGTAAGCTTAATTCGATTGTGATGCGTCCCAAATCATCATTTGTTTTGTCCCTCGCAATGAACAGGCGTCAATTAGTATCCGACATTTAAATGCGGCCGAGCGTTTACTCACACCCGTGATTCGGTTTTCGGCATTCGGTATTCTGTGATTAGGGATCTGAATCGAGAAAGGTTGGCATTTAAAAAGGGTCACATTAAATGTGCCATACTGTGACATCAAAGCGATTAATGGCTTCGCGCAGGATTGTGGAACGCCGCGATATTTTTTATTTCAATTCAGCTAAATACGATGTTTGACTTGGACATTTATTTCGCATTCCTTTTACGGTTTTGATTGTATTTAAATTACAACAAATACAATCACACTTTAACTTCGTCGACATTTTGTAAAAATAAAACTATTTAATGTAACAACATTATTAAAATTTACCATTGCTTAAAGGTAAGAAACCCGTAACATCTAAAGAATAGAGGTAGGGAGATGTGACAATATTCTGGTACAGTAAACTGGCTAATTTGAATAAATATAGATATCATAATATACGTTAGTAATCAGAAGCCAACGCAATTTACCGTCACATAAATACAATTAACATTATAGTTTACATAATCGATCTCTAACATACTAAGTCTGTATTAATTAATCCTTTAACTGCAGTCAATTTGAAATCCAATTTACGTTAACAGGGTAATTCAAAACTACACATACATTTAAATATTTCCTGAATTCTTGTTGCACGGATACAGATGTCTCTGTCGTTCACGGAAATAATTAGGATTCACACGTGACATGTGAAAAGGGTAAAACTAATAGGTCTCAAGCGATTACGTTTCTATAAAGAACATTTGAGAGGTATCTTGATATTATGGTAAACAATATCAATATCAAATGTGGGAGCAAACGATAAATAGATTGTGCGACAGTTAATATTATTAATAGTACCAAAACATAGTCATGTCTCTGATTCTCGATCGTAAAACAGAAGAACAAAAGATGACTGACAGATCGATGTAACGCCTGATGAATACATCTTGTTCCTTCAACAGTCATGAGAAATACACTAGTAGTTTATCTATACGTATTAAAGTCTATCGAATTGTAGACAAACGCTTCTACAAAATTGAAATAATACAAAGCTTAAAGTTATAATAACAAATTGCTGCCTTTTATGAAATAACACTGCAATGTATGACCTCAATTTCAGTCAAGAGATTTCATTAGGGCTAACATAATTTCCCAAAGCACTGCAATTTCCCGAACAATAATGGAACAAAACATCTAAGCGTTTGTTGGGAAGGCAGGCGCCTTTGTCTGGACGAGTGCATGCGTCAACCCAACTGTATCAAATGAAAGTTAATAATGCCTCGATAGTAGCACTGTTCTTTATTATTTACTCATGTCTTGTTATTTACTTAAAAACTAGCTTTTACCTGTGACTCCGTCTGCGTGAAATTACAAAAAAAAGTAGCCTATGTTTTCTTCTAGACTATGTCACACATTTGTGCCAAATTTCATCGATATCCATTTAGCCGTTTTGGCTACAAACTTTAACAAACATCCATCCATCCATCCACACTTCCACATTTATAAGAGAGTAAGATTTATCATTCCGTCATATAGCTTACAAGAATAAAGCGGTTGTTCATCAAAAACAAAGAGTAAAAACTTTATTTTTAAATTTAATACCCAACAACAAAGTAATCAAATAAACATTTTGGTTATAAATGTATCTTTCAGTGATAATATGTTTTTCAATTTAAATATAGAAAATGCAGTTAAATTTTATAATTTATGCAGACCACATAAATTATTACAGGGATCAAAATTAATTCAACCAATATTAATTGGATGCAGTAATAAATAATCCTGGTTCATTTGCATTAATGTAATAAAAATGTTATAAGCTTATTAAAATAAATAATCCACGTGCATTCCGTATTTTGATTGGGATTGTAGCCGATTACGAATTCCAATTATTCAGTATTTCACGCTCATCGACGCCAATAATTACATTCTGATAGAATGCATTAAATCCACCGCTCACACGTCCACTAATTTCCATACAATTAATTCCATGATTAGTAGCATCATACTGTAGCAAATTTTACGGTCTATTTCAATTAACATTCCGGCCGCATTATTTACGTTTTATTTGAAAACATAAAAGCATTTTCATTAAGCGACAATAATGAAATTGTGGAATTCGAGGTGGGCAAGCGCTGAGATGAGTGAGCCCAAAACAATTAAAAGAAAACTCTGTATAAAGTGTTTTCAATTAAACTTGGAATCCGCTAAGCTAACGCTCCATGTGGATTTCTAACTGCAAGCGTCTTGGATACGTGAGACAATTGGGAATAACATTGTTTCTGAAACTCCATACGGAGCATTCTTATTGCTTAGAAAATAAGAATAAACATACATGATTCCATTATAATACAACTAAGCGTTGCTCGCGACTTCGTCCACGTGACATTAAAAAATAATAAAAGGTCGTAGCCTATGTTACTGATGCCGTAGCTTTTTAATGGCGAAAGAATTTTTGAAATCGGTCCAGCAGTTTTTAAATTATTTCAATACTTACGAAAATACAAATCATTCTTCTATATATTAGTATATATATTTTATGGAAGATTTAAAAATTGATTGTTAGACATCTAAAATTTATTCAGTCGATAACAAAATTAATATCTTCAAAGAGCTTGTAACGAAGTATCGAAATTGATATTAAGCTTTTCATCTTAGTTAGTGATAGGACACATTAAGCTGGACCAGGCGCAAGGCTCTTTGAGGTGTCTTAATTACAGCAACGTCGCTGAAATTTAACAGAACCAATCGATCATAAAATTACCTCCTGATACGGCAATATTTTTAATTGGATGATTAATTTAGGTATATTGAAAGAATAATACAACTATAAACAATAAATGCAGAAGATATTTATGAAGGTCTCCTTAAAACTATACAGGATGATGTAGAATTGTAGACAGTTACATGCAATATTATGGGATTCCAAATCTTAATGATATAATATTGAGCATGCGTATAATATGTATTAAAATAAATGAAAATAAAAAAGGTAACTTTTACGATATTTTAATTCACATCAGCTATAAGGAAATTCATGAAAATACCGGAGTCGTTTTCTTCGGAGCGTTTTTAGCAAGTGAGTGACGTCAAAGTCAGTCACGTAAACCGCATTCACTTCAATCAAATCAACGTACCTAAGTCTCGCTTCGCTTACTTTCAGCTTCAATACATTTTACTTTCATATACTCGGCGAAAGTAGCTTTTGAAGTATTACAACATTTTAGGAATGCTATTCAGAATATTTCTTTACCTTTTACAGGTAACTAGTCACGTCCAATACTTTTGTGTTACATAAAACAAATGTAAGTTACCGGTTTATGATTTAATTTTAGGCAATTATGAAATGTCATACGTCTTTAAAGCGCTTGACCACGATAGCACCTGCTATGGGTAACTTTCAGAAAGACGGTACTTCTTCATACTAAATGCCTTACTCTGCTCTTGAAGACCCCGAAAGCATATTGGGATAGAAAAACAGATGCTGGAATGTTTCAATGCTTTGCGCTACGCAAAATTTATGCTTCAAATCACTTTATTCGGAAGTGACAATAACCACAGAAACTTGGATTCCAGTCATATTCCTGAAAGTATTATGATAAACGGTAATAGAAGCTGTGTACGGTGAAACAGCTGACGGTTGAGTCTATAAGATTTCCTAGCTCCTAGATCTCACTTCGCTATCAAGACTTTAGGACATAGATAACAAGTACAGTGAGACGTTTATATATCATTTCATGTCATAGTACTTACCAGCTACTATTGTAAGCAGGGCAAAGGTTGACACTAGCGGTAGTCCTCCTGTCTCCAATGATGCTCTTGTTCTTCTCGTTGATTCCACCATCTTCAATTTTTCATACACCGATCTCTTTTAACTTAAGTTCCGTACATCGTACTCTACTAAGTTTTTATTCAAATTATTAATGAGTAAATGTTTACGTTCTGTATAATTTCATTTTTCAATGCAGTAGTGATTAAGAGAATTTTCTTCAAAACTTCACCGTCGTCATTATTTCCAAGAAAGCTTCAAAGATGCATCTGTAACAAAAGACACAAAGAATTATTATTTAATCGTTAAAGTAGAAGTTGATGGATAAAAGAACTTTTCGTCTTTTTATTTGAAACCTAATACGACCGTATAGCAATATTTTTAAATTAAAATGATGATAAAGCAAGGGCCCTAAAGTTTTTCAAAACAATACGACTAAAGATCAATTAAAAAATTAATTACAGGTCTTCTATTAAAGGTTTTCATAAAGTCAGACACCATATCAGCCTTTTCTCTGATGTCGCAACTTTACGCATCAATAATCATGTATTGGCAAGTAAACGTAAAAGTCGCAAATCGCCAGTGACGAACAAAGCAATGCTACAGAAATGATGAAGTAAAGACTGAATTATCAAGGATTGATAGCACTTCAAGTCAAGAAGAGAGCCAATGAACAGTCCATATCTATTGAGTAACAGTACGGGAGAAGTTTTGAAGTATAAGCCGCTTATAGGCTACAGTGAGGGCGATGACCCCTTAAACACGTTACAATGTGTCAAGATCCAACAGGAGAAAGACTGTGCATACCGAAATAATTTAACTTTTTCTCCAGAAATAGATCAATACATTACATTTTAATACGAATAAGTAGTTAAACAGCGCTACGTTCAAATAAATGGGGCTGCAGAGAAATGCAAAAGATATGCGTTTAGAAACACAAATAACGTTTCCATGCCACGTCCCCATGAACAAACACATGGTAAGTTTTTATTACATCAGTTTCCGCGGCGAGCGTGAGCAAACTCTGATAAAACAGGAACGATTGCCACCGCCCGCGTATATTGTTTCAAGTGTTGTGTTCCATTCCGATAACTCTCTACTTTTATTCCTCTATATCTATAATCTAAAACCCTAACTCTTTGTGCTTCTGGCAGAGTCGTTTTTTGTGGTGTGGTTTTAACTGAAGATTTTTTTCAACCGAGAACTGTATTCCACGTGCATCAGTGAATGAGTTGTACTGCATATAAAAATGTAACTAAATACCATTACATATTATGTGAACGTTTAATTATTGAAATAATACAAATTCTTTAAAAATGTTGTTGCACTGAAATTCGCATATGTAGTTAAATACAGTTACTTACAATGAAAACATGCTGTGAATTATGTTTTTCTTTTGTTTTTTAAGTTTATTATAAGAAAAAGTAGAGGCAAAAAATCAATCCAGACATGTAATTGTTTAATAAACCGTATCCGGGTTAGAGGTCGGCTCGATGCGGCGCGTCTTTAGCGATCGGGCGCGACAATAAACAATACAAACAGCCGGGCCTGCGTTTGACACCAGCCCGTTCCGAGTGGATTAGAGTGCTCCGTTGGGAGTTCGGCAGCATTTAGACAACGTAATAGCCTTCCGCCGTGACCTGCTTTAGCTGAGACAAATTGAGATTTACTGGATTGCCTCTAAGGGATTTCGAATTGGTCTTATAAAACTAAATGGTTTTACTCTTATGTGACTGTTCATGGAAATATATCACGCAAAGTAATTGAAAACTTCATAAGAATACCTATAAATATATTCTAATATTAAAAAGAAGAAAGATTTGTATTTTTGTATGTATGTATTGAAATAACTCAAAAACTACTGGGCCGGCCTAACAAAAAATCTGTTAGAAAGGTAATTTATCTGTGAGTAGCATAGGCTATATCTTTTTTATTATCTTCTAATTTCACACGAAGTCGAGAGTATCATATATTTTATGATAAGCTTCAAAACATTTCGTTTCTGGTTTTGTTGGTTATTTTTTTGTTACAAATTCCATACCATTACAATACATATTCTTAAATAAATAACACATTTCTAATAATACGATATTTATTTGTTCTCTACCTACTAAAGCAGTTTGTACACAATGTCGCGAGTACGAAGTCTCTACAAACGCTTATCTGGCACGTGGCACGCCGCCGATACGAGTTACATTCGCTCCTAACTCCGACTGCTATTGTCGCCTTCACATTGTCTATGCTTACATCCCAATTCCGATTAACGTTAAACTAGAATCAAGTATCCATTGTTCGAGTAATAACTATTCGATGTATTCATAACTATTTGCCTTACGTTAAGATTATTTCCTCCATTATACAAAGCAAACATTCTCATCCAATATCTACGAGATATTTGTTTATACAACTTGATATTAGATCTCTGTAACTTTAATAAAACTGGGGGATCTCTACATGTTTGTTTCACTGTTTATACTACCGAAATTATTGGCAATAATAAAAATGTTTATTCTATTTAAACATACAGTTTTCCATTTTAATTTAGTTCGAACTTATTTCAGATTATTTGGTCGTTATTATGAAACACTCCGTCCGCGTGGAATTAAAAAAAATTGAGTAGCCTATGTGTTCTTCCAGAATATCATCTACATCTATGCCAAATTTCATTGAGATCCATTCAGCCATTTAGGCTACAAACTCTAACAAACATCCATCCATCTAAACTTTCGCATTTTTAATATCAGTAAGATTTCGATTACCCAGTATCCGATTATATAAATTAAAATTATTATTTTTAACATAATTCAAATGCGCAAATAAGCCCTTCGAGGTAGTGTTGGTCATCGGTAAAAACTTATGAATACGCTTTTTGTTCAGTATCTGAATATAATGATGGCGTGGGGAAAAGAGGTCAGTGGTATGAAGTTTTTTGTTCCGGCAACACATGACAGCTGTGAAATATTGATAATTGATGACGGTTTAAGCGATAACACGCAGTACAGATCTGCTGAACGTTAAATGTCGAAATAATCTGAATCAAATGAGGTCAGAAGCATCACGCGCGGTGATTTCGTGCCTATTTCACTGCGCCATTACCGTACGCGAACAAACCGATTTCAATCTAAGTTATTAACAAATGTTGATTGAT
Organism: Papilio polytes; assembly: GCF_000836215.1. Classification (NCBI taxonomy): domain Eukaryota; kingdom Metazoa; phylum Arthropoda; class Insecta; order Lepidoptera; family Papilionidae; genus Papilio; species Papilio polytes. The sequence goes on along the minus strand of NW_013526915.1, from coordinate 130,292 downwards.
TTCCAATGATGTACATATATCATTGGAAATCAATCATATTGAAGATCAGAGAGTACGTAATCAACAAAATATACTTTTATTACGAAAAAATCATTCTGGTTAGAGTAATTCGTAGACGCTGCTCCGCCGTAGAACCTCTACGAGTTACACTTTATATTGGCTATGGGTAAATTAGTGTTACTTTCAGTCTTTTCATTTGTTTTGCTCTAGTCTACTTATATGCTACGTTTATGAGGACTACGAAAAAATTCCCACAAATCTCCTTTGCAATTGCGAATGTTTGTAAATATCAGTTTTTCAATCGGTATTTAAGATATTTACGTATTTCTAAAACCTTTTCATTAAAATTATCCGCACGAACTATTCTACCTTGGTCGACAGTTTCTTAATTCGCAATTCCAACGTTAAATTGTTCGGTTAATTACTGCTATTGTGGTGGACGACGGCAGCCCATTATTCACAATCGCGCTCTAAAAAATTCGCTGAAAAATTCCCCGAGAACCGGTTGCTAAATCACAATAAGTAATTAGCTTATCTGTTGGCGTCACGCGCAAGGCGCCCTCTAACTCTAAGGGGGAAGGTTGTGGATGAGTTCGCGTCTTACATTAAGCTATGTTAATCTTGACTCTGTTTAATAAACGAAGTCTTTCGGATTAAATAAATGAGTGTTAGCAAATTTTGCGGTCAGCGTTCGGTTGAGAGAACATTTGCTTGTCTTTGTTTTGATTTGATATCCAGTTGTTCAAACTGATACAGAAACATTCTGAAAAAGCATTCTACGTTATTTCTAGATTTAAAGTTATTCTAGTTAGAGCCATTTGATAAAGAAATGTTTATGTCACAATACAAAACAGAAAAAAAGTACTTTTTATTATAATTTTTATAAAAATACATCAAATTAAATGATTTTATTTTTCAATTATAATCGTTCTAACGGTACATAAAACACACTGATATGAAAATAATAATTCGTAATAACCTCAGTTACATATTAATAATACCTGGTTTAGACAATTTTAATAGTTAAAAACATCTCAGACTATGACTTGCTTAAAAGTTCTCGATTAATTACATTCATTGTGGTGAAAACTTCGCTCGTTAACTTACGATTTTACCCTAAATTTTCATTTGATAAACCGGCACCTCCTTTTGGAAACTTTTTAAGTTGCCGTTGCTTGCCAGGGGCAAGAAACTGGAAATCCGGTAGGATATTTAAAGACATATCTGGAGGCATATTTTTATATTCTACAGAACCTTTTATTATTAAGTTGACCAATAACAAAGAAAGTTCAAAATCCTACGAGTATATGAAGCTAATATTACACTATAAATAATATTTCAAACAAACATATACATACAATATTAAAATTAAACTGGTTCTGAATTTCAATAACAAAAACAAAATAATCATAATTGACAGTTTTTTATTTTATTTCATCGTATAACTATAATTAGTGGACTTTAAGAGGTTGAACTCAGATAACTTATTTCAAACGTTTTTTTCCTAATTTTAAAATTTTCTTGAAACATCTAATTATGAAATTAAAAAAAAAACAATGTCGAGATATTTATTAAAATGAATTAATTATCACTTGGAATATACAAAAAACCAATCGACTTCACTATAATAATATTTAGAAACAATGTATCCGAGTACAATATGTTTTCATAAGGATTCGTCTAGACGACCACAATGGACCTTTTCAAGTCTCGTAAACAAAGCGCCCGGCCAATTGTGAACCTATCTCTCAATGACAAGAAAACTGTTTGTGTTTAATTGAACTCATTGTTTACTATATTTCTGCTCAATTTGTATTTACTAATAAGGAAATAAATAATACAACTCGAATAAACAAAGGTACATTGAATCAACGTCATTACTTTCTTATTTAACCACCTATTTTAAATTGAAATAAATGAAAACTTAACTAAATAAACTCTTTTTCATACAATCAAATAATTTGTTTAGAGCATGTTTAGTACTGTTTAAAAGCTAGAACGTTTCACCTTTATTATAACTAAAAGTTTATGATGATAAAACAGTTTTGGAGGACGCAGCAATATTTCAAACTATAACAACGCTTTGCTCTGTACAGGGACGGTTCAACGTTTCATGTGTACTGGGAATAGCATACGGTATGTGGGAAATATTTTCGCTTTGAATGTGCTGTCGATCCACCGCCGCGTTCCGGTGTTAGCTGACAGAATAGTCTGCCAGTTATTGTCTAGTATGAAGCCATGTATTGAGGATTCATTTTGTATAGCACAGCAACTGGATACTGTTAGAACTATGGATGTAGAGGACAATCGCTTTTCAACTTTTTAAATCAAACGTTTCGTATTTCTCTTAATCATTTACGACGTCATAAAAGTTTAATGAGTATAAGAAGCATTCAAAATCCGCGTGTTTCACAACATGTTTCCAATCAATCTGCTAAAAATTAAAAGTAATGTAAACAAGTCTATTTAAAACATTTTATACACAGATTTAAATTCCGATCGAACAGAATGTTTTGTAATTTAAATTGCGAAGCAAAAATTAATTAATCTACTTCTTAATCAATCTTTGATTAAATGAAAACCTCATTGAACTCGGGAACGATTCGAAGTCTTTCGATATTTGTTCTAAATTTTGCTTTAAAAAAAAAGATAAAATTAAATTGAAACTATGGATATTCATAATGTTTCTCAATACAGACATATCTACATTATCATCATCATCATCATCAGCATCATCATCATCATCATCATCATCATCATCGTCATCATTAGGACCGGACCTGCTTTGCTCACAATGCCTTCAACAGTATGTGGTTTCAGGTTACAGAATTCAGAGACTTCCTGTAGCCCGCTTTTGTATATCGAAAATATCTTAATTAAAAATTGTTGCTTTATTGTTTCAATTATGCGTATTTTACGTTTCGGTAGTGAATAATTCACTTCAATAAGGAAATTCTTCTCATTTATTATCGAAGGCGCTTCAAAGAGGAAGTAGATTCTGTTTCAGATCAATGGTAATAAAGCGCTCCTTTTATCGCTTCTTTGATTTGTTGTTTATATTTAAATGTATATTCAAACAGTCTTTAAACGGGCTTCCTTTTTTCTGTCAATAACATAATTTAATTATCATTTGACACTGAAACATATGAAAGAGTAATAACATTTAATTAAATATTGTATTGTCGAATCCTGTTAGAGACAAACGTCCTTGATTCGTTGGGGAGTTTATAAAATGGAAAAATACGTGCTTAAAATATCTTACAGAGTATTGAGGATTCCCGTTACTTGAAAGCTGAAGTGACGTTGTCTCATGTGAGCCGAAAGCTCGCTTATTGCAGACGCCGGGCAAAGAGGGGGGATTGGAAAATCTTTATGTTATTATTTACGCTGCGAGCAAATTCACCACGCTAATACCCGTCGCTATGTTCTTATTAAAGTTGTTATTAGAAAATACCAGCTGTATTTTGGAGATTACACTTTGCGATTAAGGAAGTTTCTGTAATTTGGCCTAAAATGCATGTACGTTAATAGGGAATTTATTTTCATGGCATAATTTTTCAGTGATTTATAAATTTTGAAGATTGAAGAAGAACACAAAATCTCAGTAGCTATGTTTTCAATATATAGTAATATTATAAAGAGGAAAGATTTGCATTTTTGTATTTTTGTGTGTATTGAAATGACTCAAAAAATACTGGGCCGATTCTAAACTCTTTCACCGATAAAGAGGTACATAATCTGTGAGTAACATATTTTATTTCTTAATTTCACTCGGAAGAAGTTGCAAGCAACAGCTATCGTGTAAACGTTTTAACTTACATTTCCAATTTTGTGTTTTTGATAGCTTATTCAATACTTTACAAATTAAATCGCGTACCAAAAGTATAGTCGGACATTAATTTTTTTAAGTTTTTTGTAAGCGTATTCTGGAGCGTGTACATAGAAATTTGAAAAGCCAATATGCGTAATTGAGGTCGGCAATGCTGCGGTACCGAGCACAGATGCAGCGCGGGTATCACCGCGCACACCGGAAACGTTTTCATATAAACGTATCACTATTTCCGTTGCGGCGCGGACTAAAGTAATGTAGATAGTGAAAGTGCATAATGATAAGATGTAACCGCTTTATTATCTACTTTTGTAGCAGTTTGATTATATTTCTAGCAACTTCCATACTCGGATGTTAAGACCTGAGTAATATAAGCGATTTTTTAAAAGTAAATTGTACTTGTATTCGGTTAAAGCTGTAAAGGGAAATCAAAATGATATACCTAGAATTTAAGGATTTCCATTTTTCCATACAACAATAAAATACTTTACATACTCTCATACAACTATTTTTGTTTTGAAATGTAACTTTAGTCCTCATTATGTTATGCTTAGAAAAAATTAAAAATAAGTAGTGGTTTTAACGGAGGAAGGAGTGTTGGTAAGGGAAATAGCCTATTTCTGTGCGTCTACTATTACTATTTCATTAAAGGTAGGGAACGCATCTGCAATTTCAGACGTCTATGGGGAGCGGTCGTTTCGCTATTTCGGCAGATTCAGGTCACCTGATCGTTTGTCGCCTTATGATGTAAAAAATAATTGCAAAAAATAACGCGATTGTATATTGTTTTTGAAATTACAGACATTCTTTTCAAACTCGTTTGCATGCAAATTAAACATCGGTTATTCAATGTTTGAAAAAAAATGAATGTCGAGTGAGGGATTATTATTTAATCTATTCCATTGGCCTCAGATTAAAGCCTGTTCGCGGCAATTATTGGATTTCCAATACTATTAGACGGAATATATGATGCCATCGAAAGTCATTATGAATTGATTTATAACGCTTTTATTATTTAATGTTCGGTGACACGTATGTAATGTTTTATTATGTGTATTTTATTTTTGTTTATGATATGTATATCATAATGTTTAAATTAGTTTTTGCGAAAATAATTACTATGTCCTGTCTATTGTGTTTATATTTGTCAGGACTCATCTTTGACAAAGAGCATGAAAATCTAGAGTGGCTATCGAATAATATTTTAATAAAACTTAAAATTAACATATCGTTCATCATAACGAGATTTAAAACAAATGAAGCACAGATTAGGATTAAAGTCTAGAAGTACAGTTAAGTCAAATTCAATCGCAATATATTCCTTTCATAGAATATCATCATAGGGCACGTAAGCTTCTTTGTATAGGTAAAGCTTCTTTAGATAGGCAACAGGTATATAAAGCATATTATGCTCAATAAGATCCTGCGGATAAACGAGATACTGTAGGCCGTTTGTCAATTAGGTATAGTTTATGTGAACCATTCTGTACCATAAAATGTTCCTAAATTCATACAAAGAGTAGATATTAAAATAGATAAGTTATAGAGTGGACATACAAAACATATCGTCAGACACTTTAATAGCACTCTTCAGAAGCAAATGTCTTTAGGGCTTATCTACGTAGACTTAGTACCTAGTACTAACAAGCTGTGGAAAACAGGTTGTTTCTTATTTATACTTTGAATGTTTTTGATTGATCTGTGTACAATATTGTCTGTTTATATTTACATACTAATAAAGATGTAAAACGAATTAGGATTACAAAATGTTTATACTCGTATTTTATTTAGTACTGGTATGTAGTTTGATACACTAAAAGCTTTTATATCTTTTATGTGTTTACTGTGCTGTGCACGTACGCAAAGCTCTAAAGCTCTAACTGTGAGAATTAGCATTTTTGTGCTTAACTTTATATGTTAATTTATTGAGATTACATAACTTCATTAAATAAGTATTTGAATTTTATAACACTTGTATTTTTTAAATGAGCTTTAGTGAAATTTAAGAAAAATTTAGTAAACATACTAATAGTGATCATGTAGCTTTTTAATGGTGAAAAAATTTTTGAAATCGGACTCGTAGTTTTTGAGTTTTTCCGTCAGATGCAAAAATGCAAATTTTTCCTCTTTATAATACTACTTTAGATATAGATTTTTTTGCTTCTATGTAAATAAAAATAAAATATGAACGAGAAACGTGAAAAATCAGGAAAATGTATTTTAAAAATATCAGACGTATTTAAAATGTAGTTTTCAAACAAACTTCGAGTAAAGTTTTATTTATCTTCAGTTACATACGCGATCTATTATAGTAGAGACAACGCTCAACACGATTCCCATAATATACATTTGATTCCTCAAACATAGAGCAGTTTCTAAAAAAAATGGTTCGAGAACCTTCCATTTTATTAATCGTGTTATAACAGAAATATGAAGAGTGTCGACGTAACCGACAAGTCTTGTACGTCAATAAACTATTTTATATCGTGAGGGTGTCATGCGTGGCGCTGAAGTAACCAATAAACAATGTTCCTGGCAGCATCTTACACGAACACTACAGTTATGGTGCCAACACGCAACCTAGTATGACAATATCTAAAGCTCATATGCTTGTCTAAACGAAGCCCAAAAAATACATAATTGAAAAACAATTTCATAGCAAACTTTTATTAGATACTTGCTGTTGCCCGCGACTTCGCCCGCGTGTGTTTAAAAAATAATAAAAAAATTACCTTTCTAACAGTGCAAGAATTTTTAAAATCGGCGTAGTAGTTTCAATATATACAAAAATACATAATTACTAACCTTCCCTCTTTATGAAATTAGTATAGCTATGTTACATACTTGTATCTAATTAGCGCAGCTTTTAACGTAATTTTCTCCAATACTAGAACACTTATTAGAAATTTTCTACTTGTATAATTTTATTTTTATCATACTTATTGGAAAATTGTTTATACTTTTTTCAGGCATTTTAATCGTAATCCATTTCAGAAACGTATGTACAAAACATAAGACTTCATTCTTTAAAAAACAGCGATAGCTTCCTTGTGTTTTATTTGCAAAATACTTTAAAACTACTTCCTTATCGTAGTGAAACACCTTTTGCTGCTCTTTGGCTATAAACATAAAAAGTTACAATGCGAAACACTTCAGTTCATTTTAAGTGTATTGGAAATTTCTTGAATCTCCACAATCGTAAATGTAGATAATTGAAACATACGTATTCCAATCGTATGCACGTAAAGAATTATTACAAATTAGCTATCTCTCGCGACTCTGTCCGCGAAGAGTTAAAAAAAAAACAAAATTAAGTAGCCTATTTCTTTTTTCAGTCTATGCTCTACATCTGTGCCAAATTTCATTGATATCCGATCAGCAGTTTAGGCTACAAACTCTAACAAACATCTATTCATGTAATGCAATTTAAACTTTCGCATTTATAATATTAGTAAGATTTTATACATATACTTCCTAACAATATTTAAAAATTTGGTTTAAAAAGCCTAAGGTATTTCTTCAAAAATATTTCTATTATTATCATTTTAAATGTTAATTCTATTAGTGTAGTTAAATTATTTTCATCATTAGACATAAGCTCGGTCCACGGATTATACGTTCATGAAACCAGCAAACTATCTCAGTGGGAACATTTCCTTCTACATTCTGACATAGTACTGAATGGGGGGATTAGTTTAATATTCAAAGGACATAAGCCACTTATTACTTCGTAAAAATTTCTAATATGTGATACAGAATTTTATTACATTGACAATCGACAAGTAACAAGATTAAAATGTCTTTCAGTAGTTCGGTTGTTGTATAGTTTTTTGTATCCTTATTTATTTAATATGAATTGCAATTAAATCTATACAATAAAGCTATCGCGGGTATTGTATGAGAATTTAAATTATTATACTAGCTGTCCCTGTGCGACTTCATCCACATGGAATTATGAAGATTTTACTTTATTTTAACATTTGTCAAATTATCAATCGCAAATGTCAAAATGACATGACATGATGACAAACCATGTAAACCTTGCTTCCTTAATGTTGGCAGCAACTTATGGTCTCTTTCCCACATTAGGGTTTGTTTATAATAGTATAGATTGTAAACTAAATCGAACCCAAAACTTAGATATTAATGTTTATTAGATGATCTACAAGCATTATTCAACATAAAATGACTAACAAGCAAAATTTTTACGCTCCTTCGTTCCGCTGTATAAGTTTTTATTCATTAATTGTACTCTTTTTTCATGCTTTTTTATTTTACATGAAAAGTTTTGTATGCTTGGCACCGATTCCCGGCAGCGTTTGCGGTGGATAATTTCCGTTGTTGGGGAGTTTCATTATCTTTTTAATATTATTATAGCATAGAATGTAACAGATCGGAACTTACTCGAAACTTAAGTAACGACCTGATATGAAAACAATTATAAGTTTACAATGAATCCAGTTCGTTTCAACATTTTGAAACATTATAACAAAGGCTCAGATATGTAATCAAAAGAGCTCAATTTTAAAATCGTAAATTCCTATGTATTGAAATAATGTTTTTTTTTATATTCTTTGATGGTATTGTCAAATAGAATGCTATGTCTAAATGAGAATTTAGATAAATGTAAAAACTAAAGTACTATATCTATAGTAATATACAAATAATTTAAAATATTCTCAGTTCCACAGTCAATTCACTAAATATTTATTGTATCATTTGAACAATGTATTAACTCAAGCTAATAGTAATGCATTAAGTTGTTATATCGGCAAAGTTAGTATCTTAAACTTAGCTTCGCTTAACACTCCGATGCAACTAGAACTAGCTGTTTGTTAAGTGTAAACTTGTGCAAACTTGAATCGATCATTTCGTTTGTACCGAGCGGATAAACAGCCTACATTTTGTGGGAGAAACGTAAATAGTATAAATAAAGTACAATACTGTAACACCTTTATTAATATACTTAAAGATGTACATAAATATTCCTTGGTCCATTGTACATCATATCACCAGTTCCCATATGTCCCCACTAAGAGGGTTAGCCTACCCTAAGGGTGACTAGGCCATAGTCAACTATGCAGGCCAAGTGCAGGTTGGTCCATTTTACATGAGCATACAATCAATAGATTGTTGGTGTACACAGTAGCCATATACCAGAGTTTGGCTTGGCTGGAGGCATTGAGAAGGGTTTTAGCCGTCTCCAATATTCCCGCATAACTAGATAGTCCAAGGTCCATGTTTTATTTTGGTTCAGACCATAACACATGCAGGTAAGATACTCGAAGGCAAACGCTCCTGTTTATGGCAAACAATCCAAACCATGTGGAAGTCCATTGGATATCTTCCCCGACAAGAACAGAAATGTTAAACAATTAAAGAAGAACATATGCAATAGTACATATAAAATCTCGTATACATTAGTTAAAACAAATTGATAAAAATAATGGGTATATTTCGATTATAAGTTTATCAATTTAAAGCTGGATTTATCATTTTACATTAGTACGGTTACGTAGTCTATAGTATTATTAATAGTAATAATTAGTACTAAGTGAAAGCGGATTAGTATTTGATAGTCTAAAATCTCCATCGGCCATTGAGTGTATAAGCCGGCTAATAATTGTCTCAATGAAATGTATTATATACTTATTTGAAGCTTAATTATAATTGCGTATTACAATCTATCTATTATGATTTGTTAAAAAAAAACACTTTGGAAAGTGTGTAAACATAACAAATAAAAAAGTTTAAAACTAAATGTAATTTTTTAATTGTTAAAAATCCTTAAAGCAAAATTAAATAAAAAACTCGATCGAACGAAGGCAATTTTAAAAAGTAATGCACCCAACATATTTTAAAATCAATTAAATAGCGATTTACAACTCACTGAACATGCTGAAATTACAAAGCCTTAACATAAAATGTAGAGTCCTTGTATTCAATATAAACAAAAACATAAAGAAATTATTCAAATAAAGTAACAAATCAGATTATATTGTTATACATTTCGAGCATCGACTTTTGCCTTTATTCACACAAAAGTTGATAGCGCGGAAAAAATGTTTGGTTGTTTTTTTCTTTTTTAAAAATCGCCACCTGTATTGGCACGCGGCGGTTTTTGTTTTTCATCGACAGTTCATTCGTCTCGAGTGAAACATTGACAGGTCCATTGTGAGCACGAACAATGACAATAATACCACAAAAACAAGATTTTTTTCAACACTCATTTCACACTTAAACTTTCAAAGAAAATTGTTCGAATTTTCTTTTACAAAAAATTA
>NW_013526915.1:89959-119706 GCF_000836215.1 Papilio polytes | reverse complement strand
GCCTTGCCGCGCATGCCTCCCGCCCTCCAATAGCACTCCTGTTGCATGTAACCACCGCGCCACGTCCAAACGTAGCCCATGAATACTTTAACCATCGTGAAATTAGATGATAATAGCCACTCTGCAATCTTTTCTACGAGATAAACTTTCAAGTCACTTAGATGTGACTTGGTAATCAAGTTACAATGACACTTTCTACAATATTTAAAAAGTTTCTTAGTAGTTTAACATGACAAATCCGTTTATTCTTTCACATAGTCGTATCAAATGTCCTATGACAAATGTCTTTCTAATCTTTCTAGACTTCTAATTACTATCTTAGATATCAATCTATCTTATTAAACTATTCGAGTAGTCAAATTATTTAGTTCACGTTATAAGCTCAGAAATTACCACAATATATTCAAACAATTTCAAATGGCAATTTAAATTAACTTAAATCAATTTAACTTAAATAGAAACGCTAAAGTTACTTCGTTAAATAAATCCATTGCTTTAGATTACCTAAATTAAGCTAAACAGCATGAAATTTATCCTTAATCCAGCTGAACCTTCATCAGAGAGTTACAAGCTAAACAGTAATCCCTCGAAACACGTTGCCCAATTATTTATGGCAAGGCTAATGGCAACTAAACCCGAGACTTTGTACCTAAACGAGCATCGCTCTTTATTTACCAATGCTCGATACGATAACTTTAACCCTCTATTTACTTCAATACTATTTAAAAATACACTATTTCGATGTCACATAAAATGCCTACTTAAAGATATTTACTATATAAATCGAAACGGATTTCATGTAATAATAGTATTCACGACTGTAACCTACTGAGGTTTATAGAACTCCTGCCTCTTTTTGACAATTAAATTAGACTTGTAAACGATCACGTTTTATCTGTAGTTCGTCACCGTATTTTCGTTACTAGTGGCATCTTAGCCTAATTGGGACATCGTTTTTAATCGAACATTTCTTTTTTGGTTAAATATAGCTTTAGGCATTTCTTATCTGTGTAATTTCGTGTTTAACCGTTCCCACATATTAAATGTATTCTATGTAGGCATACCTAAAACAAACTAACGCACAACAGTTTAGTCTTGCTTTGGTTCCTATCAGCTTATATTGAGGTGCGCACACTATTCGTTTTTTAATTGTGCAACTAAACAGTTGAATTGCGAAACAATCGTCAATCGCACATCGCTCTTAGCATAATATGTTTTTGAAGTCTTTTTAACGGACACTGCCATTTTCTCTAAATAATTCCCTTTTTTAATTCAAAGGGTGTGAAATTTATTTTGTATCTGTATTCAGTAAATCTTGACCACTCTCTCAATTTGGTTGCCATGATAAGGTTATCGTTGACTTCTTTGGTAAAGAAAATAATCAGATGAACGAATTCCCTTGAGCATTTGGGGCTCGCCCTTTGAGAGTAGATTTTAGAGATAAAGAAAAATGTGGACAGAAACGGCGCGTTAAAGAACGATACCGCGAAAAAATGCTCACAAAAGAATTCTTTAAGAATATTTATTTTGTACTCGCTGAGGGTTTAACTAAATTTAATTTGTGTGTTAAGATGAGAAAGATCTTATGAAAGGAATAATAAGAAAAATCATTGTAAATGAAATCCATTGAATGTACAGACAATCGTAATATTACATTATCTTTTTATAATTTGTTATTTGCAGACTGCAATTTAAAACAAAATATATTTCAGTAACTTATCTGCGTATTGATTTAAGTAGGGAGTTTTTTGAACTTTGTAAAACATCAAATATGATTTTTCCGAATTTTTAGAATAACGTAGAATAGTTAAATATTACACAATGTATTTTTACATCAATTAATAATGTATATTACCAACGTTTTTGATTTAACGTAATCGTAACATTTTATGTAATGTTCCAAAAGTATCTCTACTTACATCAAGTTAGAATATCCAGAGCAAGCCAATCCGTACCTGGGATAAATCAAAGTTAGTTACATTCCGTAGCAGCGATCACGAATCACGAAATAATCCGGGATCTATAAGCCGGGGGTTTTTGCGAAGAATCCAAGGATACATCCAATTTTGTACATTCGCATGCCGATATCTTTTGAGAATCTTTGAATATTTACCTAAACATTAATACACAAAAATCATGTTAGTAGCAGAAAATATTAAACCATATCGTGTATAGAAATATAACAAGTTTTCACTAATGAAATTAAAAATACGTTTTGTTATTTTTTTTCGATTACGACAATATTTTTTTGGTGTGCAGTAGTGGAAACCGATTTAAATTCTAAATTTTATAATTACATCTGGTGCGGAATTCCCAGTCTAAATCTATCGTAATCTATATTTTATTCTGCTTCGGATTTCAGATAACAGTGTTCATAGTAAAGTTTAATTTGAACCGTGTAAAATCAGACTATCACGAGGTTTAAAAACGACGATAAAACCTACATTGATGCATTTAATTCAAAAAAGAACAGCCTTAGTTAATTAAAATCAAGTTGAGTCAATAAAAACTAAACTTTTATTGTCCCGACCCGAAGGCGGAGTAAATGGACCGTACCAGAAACATTAAAAGGATCGTCCAAAGGCACAGGTGTACAAAATGGAATGTAAATACGAAAACATAATATATCGACATAGAAGACATTTACTTCGAGCACTTATACTTTATTATATTCATGTTTATTATTTAAATAGTAATAAAAATATTCACATAAGAATGTTTTATGAGTTTGAATTATTTTTCAAGTATGTCATTCTTTACATGTCTAGTAAGTAATGTTTTATCATATTCAATTATTTAGCTAATTGGGGAGTTTCATATCTAACTAACTGTTCCCCTGCGACTTCATCCGCATAAAATTATGAAAATTTTAATTTATCGTTTACATGTCTCAAATTATCAATTGCAATAACGACATGACGCTGACAAACCATGGCAACCTTGCTTTCTTGATGTTGGCAGCAACTTATGGTCATTTTCACACATTAGAGCTTTTATCCAAAATATTTACCCCCTAAGTTTAATGGCGTGAAAATATATAGCCTAAAGTGAGACGAAAGTGTAGGGCTTTTTATTGAATAAAGAATTCTTCAAAAATATGCTGTAATTGCTGACATCTTAGGCAACAAAGAAGTGTGTGTTTACGCTTTATTATAATAGTATAGATTGTGTTTATTATTTTTTTATCTTTTGTTGATTGTCACCCTTAATAATAAATGAACTATAAAATCGTGCTCTCGGTATCACCAAAACACGGTAGCTGTTTCGCCGACACAAATATCGATTTCGCCATCAAGCGAGAGATTGTTCGACACAGTCAATCGACCGTTCAACCGTTGCCAGACCCCCGTCCAGGGTTATTGTTGCAGGCTAGTCACAAGCCTAAGCGACAGTCATCTAATAATTTATACAGATAATAGTAAATTTATTTTAAACAGCATTATAAAATTGCTAGCTGTAATGTTCAAAAGTGAGGAGCCTATATGTACTTCCAGACTAACCTCTACATCTATACCAAATTTCATCGAAATCCGTTCAGCCGTTTAGGATATAAACTCTAACAAACATTCACTCATCTAAACTTTGACATTTATAACATAAGTATGAAGTATGATAAGAAAGCTTACATGAATGTTTGTTACTATATAACTCGAAAACGGCTTAATGGATTTCGATGAAATTTGGCAAAGATGTAAAACTTAGTTTTGGAAGAAAACATATGGTACTTACTAAGTATTTTTTTAATCCGCGCAGACGTAGTCGCGGGCAAAATTTAATCGTTCATTATTCAATATTTGAAATTTAAATATTACAAACAATCGTTACTTTTCCACCAACATTAAAGTAACATAGTTTTCCTGTTTATAACTTTAAGGTTTATTTTAAAGAACAACGAGTTGTAGGTGCGCAATTGTTTAGTAAGGTACTATATACTTCAACAAACGTTTGCCGATACAATTTAGAAACGAGGTTGGAACTCGTAAACGTAAATTCATGCCTAAGCGGCTGGATGCCTTAGACGTGCGCGCTGTGGCCCGTCACATATTTAGAGCGATGCGGAGATTTCAACGTAATCTAAACACAAAGGAACGTAGTTACTCCCTCGCTACCATTCCACCTCGGCTCGCGGTAATTTGCACTTTGACTTTTGAAATTAAATTCTCTCTAAGCCTTATTCAGGTGAGGTTATATTATTTTAACAGTAACACGCATAGCTTGAAAATAACTGGCATTCGTAGATTTATTATTTACCTAATGATTTACTAGCTGTTGCTCGCGACTTCGCCCGCATGGGATTAAAAGATATAGCCTATGTTACTCACAGATCAATAACCTTTCTAACAGTGTGCGATAGAATTTTTAAAATCGACCCAGTACTTTTTGAGTTATTTCAATACATACAAAAATACAAATCTTTTCTCTTTATAATATAAGTATAAAAGTGTAGAAATAGATAATTGCATTGCTGTAATACCTAACTATTAAGTCTAGTAGAGAGTGTGTTCTTATTTTGTAGTTACTTCATCCTGATGAAAAACTTCTGATCTTTTGATATTCATTCAAATTCAAGTAATAAAATGCTACAGTGATAGTTTGTATAAAATTCGTGTACAAACTTGATCGCTTGTTAAACAGAAAAATTTAATAATCAAAATATTTTAAATAAAGGTGTTTAATAACATTCAGAAAGGGGTGTTAATCGGATAGCGGTTTACGCAAAATATAAACGGGAATGTGACAAAAGGTCCCCGCGGCACTGAAGCGGGCAACAATAAAATATGCAGATTTGACTGCGGCCGTATTTTTCTCAGTGTAATCTGCATTATTCAGGCTTTGTCACGAACTTCGACAGTTTAACAGCGTTTATCTCCCGCCTTGCAAATTGAGCTACGACTTTAAGACAAACGGGAGTCACTTTCATTACCATAATGGACCCCGGCCGATTCTTTGCTGGCGAGCCGACAATGGATTGGACTTTAAATTCTTTTTTCAAACAATCCTCTGTCTCAAAACGAATGAAACGGCTTGTCCGTTTTATTAACCATGAACTTGTTAATCAAATACTATTTTTTAACTACCAAAATAAACAATACAATTTATTTATCGCTTATCATTCATCGTGAAAGATCGAAAATGTATTTGAGAATTAAATAAAATCCACAACCAGTTACAATTTTCGTCTTTAAATGATGACCAACTAAATACATTATTCGGTGACCAAATAACGTACGCGACACACAATAAATAACATATAACACAAAGTTGGCAACCCTAATGAATGTGGATAATGCATCATTGCCGATAATTAGATGTACAGTATGCTCATAATTAAAGCTGCTATTTTATGCTGGCATCACGCCCTTTGTACGATATGGCTTTGCTGACTATTTGTTCTTTATCCCGTTATTAATTTAATATCCAATGCAGTAAAAAGAACCTTTTTAGAATACTGTAATCTATAAATTGAATTTATTATAACTGTTAATTTTTATTGAAACAGATAAAACTTTCTTTTTCTCTATCAGTTGCCTTTAAGACTATAAAAAACACGGCTTCAAGTTAACTAAAAATGTATATAACAAACTAAAATGAAAGGCAAGAAAACGGTGTTATCCAATAGACCATACTAATCGTTGATAGAGTGGTATGGGCTTGCCAACGACCAACTATCGATTCTTTACCTAATAGGCCTACAGAATTTATGTAAGCTCTTATTTTAATTCTTAAGGTTGCGTTTTATATAAATATAGTAGATTTTTATATAAAACTAGCTTTCGCCTGCGATTACGTCCGCGAGAAATAATAAAAAACAGTAAGTAGCCTATGTGTTCTTCCATACTATACTCTACATCTTGCCGAATTTCATGCAGAACAGAACACTACAAACTCTAGCAAACATCCATCCAAACATACGCATTTATAATATTAATATGATATTTTTATAGGTTATGTATCAATAGTATAGTTAATTTAAATTTATCATTTTCTTGTCGTGAGTTGTATTTCCAAGAACTTTTACTTTGTATGGTTTTAAGAAATAGTACAATTTCAGATTTTTATTTCTAGTGTATTTTATATTGACTTAGAGAAACTTAAAATATACACCATAATAGCCTAACTTACCCAAGTTAATATAAGTGTAAAGTATTAAACGTTTTACTTATGTATATGTTAAATATGTCCATGGCCACAAAAATTTAATGTCTTTTCCCATGTTAGTATTTTACGACATTCCTGGGATAAAAAGGGTAATAGATACTTACGTAACCACCGAACGACAAAGGACATTATTATTACCCACTTAAATCATAGCTCAATGGTACTTAAAACTAAGTTTCTTTTTTGTAATTCTGTTTGTGGCGTGTTTAATTCTTTCCAGCTTGTTTTTAGCATACTTTATAAACAGTTGTATCAGATTGGAATCTTACAATCTGTCATCCGTATATAAACATCATTTTATCAGCAGAATATTTATAAATGAGTAAATCAAAAAGTTTTTGGGTCTCGTTCGCTCTGTAAATCCGCCAAATTTTGTGGAACCTAATTATCATAGAGTAGCGTAAACATCTTTTGTTTTGAACACAATGAGACAAATTTAATAGTTTACAAATACTTTTTGTGAAATTAGCAATATGATGTTAGAGTAAATGTAATAAAAAGAAAGCATCGCATCGGTAGGACAAAGTAGCTAAAAACATTGAATCTCAGATTCGTAACAAAAAATGTGACAAGTCATCAAATCTACATATTTTATTAGACTCTCCCTCACCGAGTTCGACCCTCTGCTTTTGGTCGGGACCAATGTCTTGAAGGGATGTTAATTTTACAATTACATTTTATATCGACATTTTCATCTTTCAATTCACTTTAAAAAAGCTGATTACTTACGATATTTCGCTTTTAACATTTTATCAAAGGTATTACAAGTATTTGGTTAGTCGGTTTTATTTTAGATACGAAATGATTGTCTTCGTTTATTATTTGCATGTTCATGATTAATGGTTTAATTTGACCATACAACATCCTAGCAACTTAAATCTCATTCTACATTTAATGCGCATTTTCTACATGATTACAATTACAATTCTACATGATTATCAAGTGAACAGTAATTATCGATAACATTAGTCTACTGCAAGGTACATCCCTATTCAATATTAGCGAAGTTTCAAATAGGTACGAACGGCAGCCGCCAGGCGGCGCCCCCGGCCGCTGCGGCGACACTTCATAAAGAACACTTTTATACTCAAACCTTTTATTTATGATGCCCTTTCATATCTTTGGCTTCGTTTTATTATCTGATATCAGACGTGTTATTAAATTTTCATATTAAATTTTTTATTTAAAATTCTAATATGTTTAACAATTTCTAACTGCCTAGGAATAGAATTAACATCGTTAATTTTATGTTTTTTGTTATTTGAAGTAATGAATGTTATCTTTATGATTAGTAAAGAAACATAAAAGAATCCAAAGAGATACTTAGTCAAAACTGTAGTTGCTTTATCAAGTTTTAATAATATGTAGCTTTTTAATTTTAAATAATACATTAAAAATAAATCATAACGTAGTATGTAATTAAACAAAGAATTGATTACAAGAAAGTCGTGGAACGACTACGTTTCTCCCGAAGTGAAATTTAATAAAGCCAGTCCGTTAATTTCCAAGACGTTTAAAAACTACTTACTTGTTCAGTGCCCTTGCTCGATTTTAACTTGCGAACAAGATTACAAAGAAAACAATCAAACTTAATCGTGTTTTAAATGGATTTTATAATCTTTGATGAAATCTGAAATTGTTAAAAAACAATTGGCGCGTGCTAAAAGGTCTAAAATAGGCATACGAAGGTGAAAATTACAATGTTTGCAGTGCAAATATGATTACGATGTGCTGTTTTCGAAATCACATTCATATATCCGATATTTTTACCCATTTAAATAAACTAGACAAACAATTAAAAAAACAGTAAACCTGCTCTCAGACGATTATGTTTCAAGAAAATTTAATTGCAAAATTACTACAAGAAATATAAAAATTTTAAACAAATATTGACAAAGATCATCGATAAATAGCTAACAAAATCAAATTTATATCTATACTAATATTATAAAGACAAAAGTTTCGTATTTATTTTATTTTTGGATGTAACTCAAAAACTACTACTATGCTATCACTGAATAAGATATTCTATTATGTTTTGACTATTTTTTTTAATGCCACGCGTGAGACGTCGCGAGCAACAGCTAGTGTGATATATTTTTATTTAAATAATGTATTTTCCGAGTTTTTAGTAATACATGTAGGATGGATTGAGGTCTTTTTTAGTGTTGAGTGGCGGTCGCGGGTACAGCGCTCCGCACTTCGGACGTGACCGAGCGACGCGGAATAGAAAACATTGCTCTGCACATTCTAGATACGACAATTATATTTATACTAGCTTTCGCTCGTGACTACGTGAGGAATTAAAAAAAATCAAAATTAAGTAGCGTATGAGTTCTTCCGAACTATAGTTTACGTCTGTGCAAATTTCATCGAGAGCCGTTGATCCCTTTAGGTTACAATGTTTAACAAACATCCATCTATCCAAACTTTCGCATTTATAAAATTAGTAAGATTATACGAGCAAGGATAGACAGTGAATAACTCGTAAATAAACTTGGTAGTATTTTTTAATTTGAGATTTTTGAGCAGAATTACTTTCATCTTTGTTCAGATTTGAACGTTCATTTTATGTTTCGGTATTATTAAAATTAAATTTAGCCTAGAAATTTATAATTAACAATAACGTTATCTTAAAAGTTCCACAGGATTTTAATTCATATTATATACAAATTAAAATTTTATTGAAAAGTACATAGTGTAATTTTACCATGTCTTATTTTAAACATCAAAAATAATCAAGTGGGAATAATTAGTTTAGTAAGTAATTTCAAACACAGAAATACCAGAAAACTGTTCCGGACCAAATTAGTTCTCCGAATTTAGCTTGTTGAAAATGGACATTCAAAACACACGGCCCGATTATACGATTACCACTTTTCTCTGTTTTCAATAATTGTATAGATAAAATTCCCTTGTATAGATAATTTTAATACGTCATGTTTTCTAAGAAATAAACAAGTGTTTTTGTGTTCATTTCGCGACGAACTGGGGAAGTTTCAGAACATCTACGAGCCTGACAATATTAAGTTTAGCGACATTTTGCGAACTTTGTTTACAGCAAACAGAATACAAATTGTTTTATAAGCTGTGAATGTATTTTATTAAACGTTTAGGGCCTGTCCACGAAAATGTTAATTATCTGATCACAATCCAACGTGTAAAATATGTTTTTTTTTTTATAATATTTGGTGGCAAACGAACAAGCAATCACCTGAATCCACCGAAATGGAAAGCGACCGCTGCCCAATAACATCCCGAATTGCAGATGCGTTGCCTACCCTTGATTGACGAAGGAGGAGACGCACATAAAAAAGGAGTGTAAAACAGGTGTAGTGCGATTGTCGATTGTTTCGCAGCCCATTCAACTGTTTAGTTGCACAGTTAAAAAATTGAGTAGTGTGCGCACCTCCATACTATCTTAGAGGAATCAAAGCGAGATTAAACAATAGTGGGATAGTTTAGTCGAAACTGTGCGCGCGCTCTAAACGTAACAAAAATAATGATCAAATCTGATATAGACTGATTTCCAGTGCATTTTTTAAATGTCAGATTAAGTACACAAGATCAGGCACTTTTGCCGTTAGACTAATCTTAATTCTTTTTCTTATCAAATAATTTAGGCTTATAATTAGCACACATACTAGTAATAATCATTTACTTTAGAATAACCTCCAACTAAATGTACTGTGTAGCATGAAATATGTTTAAAAATTCCGAGATTTCGAACCACAGACAGCCTTGCAACACGACTAATTACGAAATGCGTTAAAACTCGGATTTAATTCCGTGCATCAGAACAGAATTCAAATTTCATTGAGCTGTGAATAAG
The DNA here is from genome assembly GCF_000836215.1 of Papilio polytes. NCBI lineage: Eukaryota > Metazoa > Arthropoda > Insecta > Lepidoptera > Papilionidae > Papilio > Papilio polytes. The sequence goes on along the minus strand of NW_013526915.1, from coordinate 109,715 downwards.
CGCGGTCCGTAGAAACGTGACTAAAAAATGGAGAGGGATAGCTTTTTTCTTGTTTGTTCAGAGTAACTCTATCCGATGAGAATTGTGATTTGCTTTTAAAACCGTGATTTAAGTCGGAAAAAATACAGTTCTACTTTTCGCTTCTTTGAAAATGCGATTTTTAAGCAAGTAGCAGATCAGATTTACGAATGATGGCGTTTACTAAAGGGCTTAACTTCGATTACGCTGTTCTATGAAAGAATTTTAGCTAGATCATTCATAGAAATATCTTTCTTAGCACAATTTTTTGTTTTTTTAAAATGTTTATTTTTGATTGACTACGTGATTTATTAATTGTCGTTACACCTGTTTTCTATTATACCCTATTCTAAGAGTAACTCAGTCCACAAATATTTCCTGTTAACGATCAAATGTTTAATAAGAGATCAATTAACAACAAAAGGGTATTTTGCTTACTTGTAAAAGAGTTTGAAACTAGTGGATAAATCCACGACAGGCTCTAACAGACAGTCATCTGACAACTAGACTGGAACCATTATCGTCCCATCCGCACTTCCCGCTAAGACGATTTTCACGCTATCCTTCCGGCACCCTTTAATAAGCTATTAATAATTCACCCTCTTTATAACATTAAAGGTCCCTTGCTTAAATATTCTTCCAATACTCCGTACTTTATTTTAGCCATCAGTGTTCCGCTACTTCATAAGATTTGTTTTATTTACTTTGTGTAAGTACAACACTATTATAATCTTTTTTTATATAAAATAAGGTGGTAAACGAGTAAGCGGCCAACTGAATCCGCCAAAACGGCGAAGCGAGCGCTGCCCATAGACATCCGCAATTGCAAATGCGTTGCCTACCCTTATTCGACGGAGGAGGAGACGCACATAACGAGGATATTTCCCCGTCCTATGCATCTCCTCCATCGTCAAATCCACTTCCCCCCTTCCCATCCTCTCCTTATAAGAAAAGGGTGGTAAGAGAAAGGGACTAAAGTTAGGCCTCCGGCACCTATGATGATTAGTGAAATATTTATATCCCCATCTATTTTAGTAAAGCACTCAGGAATTCTTATAGCAAAAAGAAGTCTGTGTAATACCTATAAATAAACTCATAATTGGAACAAAATTAAACAACATTTTGAAAACTATAACGTTATTTATATGAGTTTACAAATAAAATTTCAACAGCGCAAATTCGTAGCTGAGTTCAAACGGCCCGTACTGGCCAGCCGAGTATATTTACAACGTAAGTAAATACATTTGAAATCATAAAATAAGGCGCCTTTACACTCGCCGTTCAGGAAATTGAAACATATATTGCAATCTCCATGACCGGCCACTGGATACGTATTAAAGGGAATTGCCTAGGAGATATGAGTTTTACAACTGTTACGGAATATTCCTTTATAGTATCCTTTCTTATCAACGCTAACGTTACTTTTTATGTAAACTGGAACATCATTGTACATGGATATTCTCCGACATGTTTAGTTTCCACTGTCGACACACATATGCACAAATGTTTCTTCCTTCCCTTTGTCATAGAAAATAGCAAAGACAAAAACATGTTTTTATAATATTTCGTGAGTATTAGGGTTGCGCTCTTCTTTTTAAAATGTTTCAATTTGTTTGTAATTTAAGCAAAATTAATATACTACGCTAGTAATCATTGTAATTAGATTATAATTGTAGGTATAATGATAATACAAACAGTCAAATTACTAAGTAGGAATGTGCGAAATACCGCACGGCAAAAGTTCATAGATATATCAGGGACACAGCGCAAACAAAGCGCGTTACCGCACCAAATTTCATTTTCCTTTCAATTAAAGACGTTTTAACGAAAATATACCTTATGCAATTGCAATATAGCACATTAGCTTTGGTACTATCTAATTGCAACAGCATGCAAGTCGGAATTACACCGTACTCGCACCACGAGTAGATAAGAACACGTCATAAAAGAGTTCCTGCCAAAAGTTTGCTTTAATTCCTGAATTCTCGCTTTTCCCGCTTTCAGTGTACGATTTGCTGGATTTATGTTTTAGGATTCCTAATTTGAACTACAGTTTTACGTGTACTTAATAAAATATAGAAAATGTTCTCGACTTATTTTAGACATGTTTAAATTACGCAAGGCAAATGATTTTATTTCAAAAAATGGAAGTTCCCGTTAGTTAATTATTCAATAACTGTAAATTAAAAACACTTATCAACCCTTAAAACGTTTTAAAATTTAGTAAAACCTTTTTTATTTCAGATTAATTTTATCTCAATTTTAAAAATTCACATAAAGTTTTAGGTACGGTTAACAACAAAACTGTTTTCCTTTGATTAATTCACTAACAATATCGTCTATACCAAGCCAACATTAATAAACTCTTCGGGTGTTATGGGATTGTAATTCCAAAGTTCATTGTCGTGAACATAAGATAACGTAACCGCAAATGGTTGAAGACGAAAGAGCGAATTGGTGTTCGTTGTGAAGTTTAACCGCTGCCGCCCGGGGCGGGTAAGTATTGCCTTCTAACGCATACAGGCTGTTTGCAGACGGAGATTGCAATATTATGTGCCGACCAGCCTTTCAAACAACCGGCAGCAGTAAAACAATTACATTTCTTTACTTTGGAATGTTATTACTATGTTAGTTTATTGGAATATTCTAGCGCTTTAACAACCAATGCAGTTACCGTTATTTGAACTGTTTTATTAAATAATTAGTAACAATACTTTTTACTTGCTTCTGTGAAAGTACTGCTAGGACTTTGTCATACTTAACTTTGTAATCAATTTAAAAACTCATATATTGGATGTATGAGATTTTCAAATACTAATGTTACTTAACAATGTGAAGATTTACAGTCTTTGTAATAAAGTATGTTAATATTACAATACTAAAGGTAAGCATTACCAGATCATAATAAATCAAATCCGTAAACTAAAAGTGGAATGCAACGAAATTAATTTTGTCTGAAAGTGTCGCAGGATGGTAATACATTTCTTTAAAATGTACATAAATCACTAGCGCCACCTCGCGCCCCTTGCTGACTTCTAAAATTCAACTTCAATTGCTGTTCATAAAATGTGGAATACTAGTCGAGAAGATAGTTCATTTTTATTTCGTGTAATTGTTTGCATTACCTGGAATAACCTATACTATTATAATAAAGCGTAAACACACACTTCTTTGTTGCCTAAAATCTCAGCAATTACAGCATATTTTTGAATAATTCTTTGTTTAATAAAAAGCTCTACACTTACGTCACGCTTTAGGCTATATATTTTCAAGCCATTAAACTTAAGGAGTAAATATTTTGGATAAAAACCCTAATGTGGGATAGAGACCATAGGATACGACAACATCAAGAAGCAAGATTGCCATAGTAAGGTCATTGGTGTTTTGACATTTGCAATTGAGAATTTGATAAATGTAAACAATAAATAAAATTTTCATAGCTTCATGCGGATGAAGCCGCACGCGAACATCTAGTATTTCATAGAATCTTAATTTGTTTTCGTCTAGTAAAAAAACTCTATAATCTCTGGTAAATTATTCGAATCAAATAACATTTCATTCATTAAATTAGTTCACAGTTTTTGTTGCCTGTAACTGGTTTCATTCGTAGTATGGTTAAAGTTGGCACAATTCGCATTTTATGCAACAGTTGAAACGTACTCTGTATTTTGGCTTAGAAAAAGCTATACCTAATAAATCGTGATAGTCGTCAGAACGACACAAACAGTATAGAGCGTATGACGGTAGGTGACATGACAAACGGGCCCGCGCCGGTACTGCAAGATTTAGTGGCGCGTTGTCGCGATAACTACCTCTGTTTACACTACATTTAACTTGTGCCAAGTGCCGTGCTCCGCCACTTGCCTCGCCCAACTCCTCTAATGTACTCATTTAATGCAAACAAAATATATAAGGGCAAACCTAGATTAAATATTGCATAATATTATTAGCATGGAACTTCGATGACATTTACGCAGACTAAAAGTGGTTGATACTTTGTATCTTATATTATATCTTTAATTTGCGATCACAGAAATAAAACCAAATACCATAAACTGTTTTTCCCAATCAAAAAATAAGCATAATTCGATTGAATGAACTACATCTCACAGTTGTAAATGTACATTTCAAACAATTTAAACGTTTATTCGATAGTTGTCTACCTTGCAGTTACAAAGCTTTGACCGACCAGACAAACAGCGGTGGACGCAATAAGTTCGCAATTTCAGACCAAGCCTCGACAAATTTACCAACTGAAATGAAGTCCGAACTGTATGGCGACACCGCTGTCAGCAAGTCACCTCTTTTATTACTGACACCACTATTGAATTCCGATGTTCCACTTCCCTTTGCTACATTGTACGACGGACACGATATTTTACAACAAATACATAGCCAATAACAGAGCGGTAGTGACAAGTTGTGCCTATCTTTTTGTGTAGAAATATAAATAAAATATCATTTAATTTTGATGTTAACTATTCGTTAAAAATATTAAGATAAGCCATATTACAATAAATAAATGAGTTTGTTAGTTTTGGTAATAGAGGCAACAATCACTCAAACATTTCGCCTTTTATCATGTTTCTTTTTAACAAAACCGTATGTGAAATAATTTTCGATAAAAATTATGAACTATTTGTTCAATTATTTTACGCATAACTACTTATACATATTGAAATTGGGGTCCACTCGTTTAGCTGCACATTAATAACTCCGAGCAATTACCCGGCTGGTGCCACGTTGCCCCGATTGCTTATATCGCTGAATATATACTGAAATGTGCGGCGACCATTATCAATACCTCGTTACTATTTTCCTAACTATTACATGAATAACAGTTATGCAAACTGCTATAAATGATTAAAAATAACTGAGTAATATTACGTTACAAGAATATTTTTTTGTACTTATCAACACTATCAAGTAATGTTAATCGTCCTATATTTAGCTTGAGTAGAAAATTTATCATCACAACACTAGAATAACAGTTGAATTTAAAAATACCTTAATAATATGTTGTACGGATTAAGAAGGACTATCTGGGGGCGTTATTTATAAAATACGAATGTACACAGATATCTAAATAGAGCATTTCATTACCTTAAATGTATTACTTGACGACACTTGGGGTAAATCGTTTATAATCAAGTGGTCTGACGTCATCAACAACTGTCTGTGCCGCGACATGTAATTTCCCGTGCGTCAATTATCAAGACGGCGCGGTCGAGGTCGAGGGCCCACGCTTTCTGTCAAGACGTTCCCTAATACCTCATTACAACTTCAACCGCCGGCCCATTGTGTTCGTATCCTGTTTACAATTCCTTATTCCAAATTATATTATTAACCAATATCTAACATTTTCATTTACGTTCAACAAAAAAACATTTAACCAAGAGTTGAACTGAAATCTATAAAAAATGCAAAATCTTAAGCAACGTAGACTTTCCGATTTCAAATGAGATATTATTTTTCTCCGAAATGATAACGAGCCCCTGATACCGATTTGATGTATGGATGTAGAAGAAGCAAAACGGGTGTGCCAGGACCGCGCTATAGGGAAGTCAGTTGTCTCCCTTATCCCTGTGATTTAGTCTGGTTGTTATTGTTGTCATATATAAAGGATGTCCCATAAATTCCATAGTATCAGTAATAATCTTTTAATATATTAGTATCATACACGATAACGCTCATATACTATCAATATATTCAGTAAGATGAATGTGGGGCTAAGGTAGCAGTCGCTTTACCCGGCTAAATACCGGATAATCAATTAACTGTTGACCGGCTGCATCCGGATGCGTACTATGATGTAGGAGATAAATGAACCGGATATCGGGACTTACATAGTTATGACAGCTCACCACTACACTAACATACATTTTCGTGATATTAATAAAGTGTCGCTAACACTTGCTCCTTACACAGCTCTTATATAAAGAATTAGGTAATCTAGGTATGCAATTAATACTTATACAGTCACTTTAATTTATTTTCGAGTCAATTAAAAAAATAACGTATACTCTCTTGTGTTATTACAAATGATACGAGAAATTCTTTACGCACAAATGTTATTTTTGGATATCATACTTATAATAGAAAAGTAAAGCTAATCTATAAATGACAACAATTTATAGACATTTATCGATATTGGTAATTAATCCCATAGTGTAATAGAGTGTTAAAGTTACATCTGAAATCACCGCATGTATTCCGATAAAACATCTGGAGGGTTGATACCAACAAATCTGTAAGTCCTTATCTCCCGATCCGAGGTCGGAGAAATTTAACCCGAATGATTTCCGAGTCATTAACCCGCGGGGCGACCTAAGCAAGACAGACAGACAACATCAGACCGAGAGCCGTATCGTGAGAATCTTGCGGCGTACAGATTAACCGTTCCCCGACCACTGTTGCACAGAATTTGTATTATCAACCACGGGACCCGAAGAAATCGTGCCATCTCTCCGTAATACGGGATTAAGAGGGCCCAATCAAACTAAATAAACTCGTCTAATCGCGTTTCCATTTCGTATACGAATCTGTGAGTTTCACGAGCCTGGATTACTGCATCCAGACAAGAGTGGAATTATAGACTCGTTACCTCAAATGACTTCGACTAGAGGCGGTGTGTTAAGGGATTAACGGTGGTTAACTACGACTCACTTGTTCGACTGAAGGTTAATTAATGAATTGTTTATCGAACTGGAAAAGACGGAGATTGAAATAATTATCAAAACCATAAAATGTATTCTTCACTTACTAAGTTGCAGATTTAAATGTCGTTTCAATAATCGGCCATTATAAACTGTTTAGTTCTTTTTTGCAACACTGTACCTCAGTAATTATAAGTTCTTTTGTTTTTAGCGTGCGCTAATTCTAGGAGCGTCGAATTTGTTCATTATGTGGCATAACACAAAGGATCTCATAAGGCTATTTATCTTGCAGGTTATCAGTGCAGCGTGCAGCTGGCCTGGGAGCTCCTTGCAGGCAATTAATTGTGCCGCCGCCCTCCATTCATTACGTCATCTTGATCACGTAAGTAACCGTACTCATTACCCAAACACTTTAAAGATTAATTAAACAAATTCACATATTTTGTAAGAGTTAATTTATTTAAAAAACGATGACAGACTGGGATAAGAATAGGGAGATGATTTTGTCTTGTTTTAAGCAACTGTAAATACTTATAATTGTTTGAAATAACATTTTAAAAGTCCTGTAACTGCTCGAGAATGTTATCACGTTTTAAATTAACCTGTACATTATTTGTTTTAACCATAATTAGTTGAGACTTGCATACGTATTTATTTAAACAATTGAAATATCCACGCGACTAGCCATTGGCGACACTATTGTGCCGTAATTGAAATTTGGGTTCAATATTTTTAATTTAATTTAAGCATTTAAGTACTCGGTCACGCTTCGAGAATATTTCTTCTTAATAACTAATGAATATTTTTAATCATTTTTATTAGGTTACAAAATTTACTTTTATAGGTTATCTTCAATTAATATCATGAAAAGCGATAAAAAATAAATTGTAAGGCCTCTTTAACAAAATTTAATGAAAACCATATTATTTTGCGGTTGTAAGAGCGTACGCACACCTGAAACTAAACTACCGTACAACTGTTTAGTCTTGCTTTGATTCCTATGAGCTTATATGGAGGTGCGTTCACTACATTATTTTTAGATGCGTAAGTAAATAGTTCAATTGGCTGCGAAACAATCGACAATCACACAACAGACGTATGATGGTTTGATCAAATGTGTGCGCCCGCTCTTAATGATATAAACTTCATTTATTTTTTAATACAAACCGCATACTTGCAAGCCATCCTTTGTTAAGTGACTACTACCGAAAACAGGATAGGATATAGAATAAACTGGGCAAGATATATGTATGTGAACTTTTACTAAAGCGAAGCAAGTTAGCTATAGAATATCAAATTAAAGGAGATAGAAGGCAGTATGGAATTTCATTGGCCAAAACGACAAAGTGACGCTACGATCTGCTCGGGGGCACGTTAACTAAATATGGGTGGAATCCATCTGTCCAGTCCCTTGTTGATAGACTACGGACAAAAGCTTTGTAAGCCTTAGACAAAGCTGTACAAAATTGAAGGCTTCGTACACCAGATTCGTAAAAAAAGCCCGTAAATGTAGTTTAAAGAGAAATCCTGGTTATTGCAATGTCATAGATGAAAATAGTACTTACTACTCTTAAGTATAGCTATATTCAAATAGTTCTCTGCGGTTACGTCCGCATAAAATTTTAAAAAAAATATTCTATTATAACTAGTAGGTCTATGATAACATCGATGTTACCGCCGTTTGCGTCTATATAAAAAATCAAAATAAAAAACTGAATTCACTAAAAGCACAATCGTTATACGGACTTCGTTTACCGCTGTATATTCGAGTGGGAAAATTAAAATTGTCATCGCTCACGTTTTTATTATTCAGTACCGTGGGTAAAATTCACACCGCTTGCATTGCCTATTGGAAATTCATTTAAATTTACGATCAAAATAAAAAAAATCATATAAAAAGGTATACCGACCTTAAAGAATAAGGTTATGATTTCTTTTGTGTCACTTCTATAATACAAAGCTAAGTTTGTAATACATACACCAATTACCTGCGATTACCTACATTTACCTACCTACTCTTAAAGGTATGGTTCGGCAGATGGCAACAGCATCGTCAAGAAAGTGATGACTAGACAGGTTTATTTATGTTTTTAATAGAATTTCTTACTGCCAGACCGTCGTCTGATAGTTATTTAAGCTGTGTACATTTAGTTTAGAGCTTTAGTTGTGTATTTGGGAGCATCTTTTTCATGTGAAAAACATCGACATTTTTCTGAATAGATGATGGTCAACTCATTGAAATTCTGTAAATAATCAGGATCAGAGAGTACAATGAAGGCATGACAAAGCACCGGCCGAGCCTCCCTAATTCCCTCCGAGAGAGGATTATATCATGAAATGGTCGCGCTTAGTGTCTTTGCGCTGCGAAAGCTGTCGAGGATCGGTTTGCCTTCAGATTTTAAACAATACACCAGAGTGCCCTTTTATATCAAACGTTTGTACCCTCTTATAAGATATTAGCTTTCACCCGCGACTCCGTCCTCGTGAAATTAAAAAATTGAATAAACCATAGCCTATGTTACTCACTGACAACGTAGCTTTTTAATAGTGAAAGAATTTTTGAAATCGGCCCAGTAGTTTTTGAGTTATTTCATTACAATCAAACAAACAAACTTTTCCTCTTGATAATATAGTAGTATAGATAATTTGAGGTAACATCTTTGACAAAAAATCAATTTCGATTGACGCATAATTTTAAAACTGCTGTACTTACTAAATTTACTGAGGTTTAGTATTTACGTAACTTTTTACATAGTTCTACATTTAATTCTTGGCAATGTTTTTAATGTTTATTATTGAACTTTTTTTACATTTAAGGTTATAGAACATTCAGTATCTTATTGTACAACAAGAAGGCATAAAGTGTTTATATTTACTAGTAATTTATGTATTAAAATACTGAATTTGAAATAAATGGTTCATTAAAAACACTATTCTTTCTATTAAATACATTTTGCAGTAAAACTGTTGGTTATCTTTTTGTTCCAACGAGGAGGTAACTCAGCAAGTTACGAAGTTAAGGAGCTTTTCTCGGCGTCTGTTTATTAAGGCGTCACCGTGAGATATAATTAATGTGTGAAACGAACGTCGCTTCTTGCTTAATTTTTAATTAATTTCTAAATACATAACCAGCGTCTTGCCTTTTATCTTTTTCTACATTTAAAAAAAGAGGTATATTCTTTAATTTTATTTTAATGTAACAGACTATGGTATATTTAACGAAGTTTTTTAAGTTTCTTGGCATATTCAAGCGCGAATATTTAACCTAATGGTTTGGGATACGGACTACGTATCTTGGGGTCGAGGGTTCGAATCCCGCCATTTGACTATTGCCGTGAATCATTTCTTAGTACAAACCTAGAGCTTAGTTGGAAAGTTCAAAGAAATTATTAGTAAATTAACAACAATCGACTATTATTTAAAAAAATATATTATGGTACGTCTTGTTACTTAGTTTTGTAAGCTTTAAGTAATGCATGAGCTTGGTTTTTGACCTTGAAATTCATACACAAGACATTCGATTAATTCAAATAGAAATTAAGCTGTCTGTAAACATTGTTGGATGTACACTAGAATTTCATTAAAGTGATAATAGCAAATAACAATCACAAATGCGCACACAAATGCTTAATTAAATTGACAATATTATACTAATCCAAACACAAAGCAACATTGTTGTATATTTAATTAATAGTGGAACTTTACATTGCGTAATCATTTCAAATCAATTTAACGCTTGTTGGTTTATATTAATATTTGCATTTCTGCGGTTGCAACTGATCTCATCGCAAATACAATTGTTTGATTTCTATTTGATTGCATGAATTATTGTTTGAATTCATGTAACACTTATCAATAGAGACTAACATTTTAGGATAATTAAAAAGTTATATGCAGCTTGATAGAAATAAATATTAAACCGATAAAATTGAACCATTTTTTTACAGTTATGGTTTTCGAAAGAAATTTATAATAAACTCGAGTCACGTAGTCTACTAGATGCCGACGAAAAATTCTTTAGAATCGCATCGGAACAGTTCAAACATTCCGAGGAACTATTCACTCGGCTTTGTTATCGATCAAGCCTGAACAAACTCGGCACCATTCCCTGACAAATACTTGATATTGCTAACATTTATTATATTAAAACAATGATTTAATTCAAATTCTTATTCTTACGGAGAAGGAAAACATCGAGATGCAACCTGCAAAAATCTGCGAATTAAATAATATATGTGTGAAGTGAACTAACATTGACAGGCCGTGCATGGTTGATTGTGGCCTTAATTTGAGGTAGTCTGCTATACCCTCACTGGGAACATATAGTGTCGTGATGATGATTTAAATTATTGCAGTTGGTGTTCTTTAAGAGAAAAGTGTAGTTACTTATAATGCCATTTGGTTATTACTGTGGCTGTCAGGTAAATGATTGTAATAGTTCAAGTTGAATGAATATCAGAAACCTTATAATTAACAAGTTAGTTAGCTCTACTACATTACACCTGACCGCACAAAATGATAACCGTAAGTTTCCACTGTCGCAACAGTGGTCCAAATACGCAATTATATAAATTACGATAAATCTTCTTATACGAAAAAGTTGAAAAGGGAACGAGGTTTGAAGGTGCAGGAGACGCATAGAAGGGGGAAATATCTTCTTTAAGTGCGTCTGCTCCTTCGGCGATCAAGGGTAGGCAACGCATCCGTTATTGCGAATATCTATGAGCAGCAGTCGCTTATTTTTGGCGGATTCAGGTGTCCGGTAACTCGTTTGCCACCTTCATATAAAAAAACAAGTCTTTGTTTTACAAGTTTTTCGTCAGTGAAAATTGCAGTTATTTATTCTATCATGCCCATTGAATTATCAATGTTCGGTATTATTCATTATTTCGTACGTTATCCGCTTTGCGTAAAATCAATCTAATACCGGACATTCGTAATGATAGTCAACTTTGATTATTGGTCATTTTGAACATCATGTTTCAGATTATTAAAGTTAATTTAACATTATAACATGATTGATTGGAATATCTCTTTCAATGGAGCCGTTTCTAGAAACCACTAACATTTAATTTCGATTTTTATATGTAATTTTATATGACTACATGAATTTAAAAATAATAAGCCAATTTTATAAATGTTTGACTCTTTGTTTTTACCCCTTTAATAGCTAATCAAATGTTATTTTATAAGGCTTCTAATACAACAGATGTCCACAAAAAGGACATCGCCAGCCAATGACCAAATTTTTTTAACCATTTTACGTTTTTTGTTTCTCTAAGGCTGACAACCCCTGCGCCCTTGGAGACCTATGATTCGCGGCCAGTTTTACTACCAAGCTAACAGTTGTTAATTGGGCACTTATAAAGTCATTTAGTCACACTAAATGTACTTAACGACTCTGCGTAGCAGTTAAAGATTGTTGTACTTTGATAAATACTTATGACAACGCATCGGTTTATTACGAAGCGAGTCACGCTCTCAGATTTCGAAGTATTGTGGCGGGTAACAAAGAGTTTTCATACTCGTGTACAAGCAACATTTTATATAGAACGCAGCAACTATTGACGTTCCTCGTCGAAGCTTACGCCAATTCGTAGTGGGCATGGTTTGCAGTCGTTTATGTGAAAGCTTCTCATTGTTGTTTTTTAATAATCCTCCAAATGGTAGCTTCTTAAAAACAAAAGCATCAGACATTGTTGGCTGAAGTGTATTGAAAATAGTACTGTGAAAAGAATGCTTATGCTATGCGATATACTCAAACTATACAATATGTTACTATAATTCTAAATCACAGATGAACAGTAAACACAGATACCATATAAATAAAATGTATACTTCAGATATGAAAGCCCTATACTAGTTCAAATGAGGAGATAATAGAAAAGTAGTTTAAGAGATATGTAGACCTGACTAGAGAAAGCAATTTTTAAGCGGTGCTTTGCTGCCCTCTTTTTCCCCTGACATGTGTGGGTCAGGGACGCAGGGTGCAGGGTGCTACTGTATTCTTTTATTATAAGAAAAAATAACCCAGATGTACTAAAATTCATCATAATCACGACGACGGCGATGGTATGAAGTTAGTTAACTTATCCATAAAAATCAAATTGTTTCAGATAAGTTAATAACAGTCATAAGATTAACAACTTTTTAATTTCGTAATCCTTACATTTCGAATTATAATTTTAATTTTAAACATAAATCAATTTCAAGGGTAATGTGGAAGGGTATAAATAATTAAGATTATTCCGTTCTTAATAAAAGGGGTTCATTTTGGAAGACGGAACAAAAATGAAAATGTATAACGAGCAAAATATGACAATACAGAATAGTAAAATACAAGCCGGATGCCCCAAGGCGCTCGTCTAATGAGCATTTTACGGCTTACATTTAAATAAGACGCAAATTTTCCGACCCTTTATGTTACATGTTATTGCATACTGTCTGGTAACTAGCGAAACGTACCACTACTTTACTACGTTATTACTTTTTCATGTAAGATTTTGTAATATAGCTAGTTTTCGCCAGCGACTCCGTCCCCGTGGATTTAAAGAAAAAAAAGCGAGTAGCCTATATGATCTTCCAGACGATATATATGCCAATTTTCATCGAGATCCGTTGAGCCATTTAGATTACAAACATCTATCCATCCATCTAAACTTTCGCATTTATAATATTAGTAAGATTTTCATCTTTTACTGTTTTATTAATCTTTTTAAACAGAAGGTTTTATAAAGCCACTTATTGGTTCTTCCGCTTTTTTTGGCCATTTCAAAACTATTTTTACATACTTGAGGTTAAAAAAAATGTTTATTGTAAGTAAATTTGTTTGTTTCACTTTTTTGCTTCAAGTTTGTATTTTTATATGAAAGAAATGAGAAATCTTGAATAAATTGAGAAACTCTTGATTTGGGGAAGTCATGTTCGCTAGAATCTGTTGTTACTTGAGATTAGATCGAAATGAACTTCAACGCAGCGAGGTGTGAACCCTCGTGTGTATTTTTATTAAGAATTTCTGTAGACTTTTTAAATGTAAGTAAAACAATCTGTAGCATGAGTATCAAGATATCTATAATGCCTTAATATCAGAATTAGTTCTTCAAATATTTTTATGTTAAAAGGAAAACAATTTGCACATATTATAGTATTAAAAATGGTTTGTATTTTATATTGAGTTAACAGAATGTCATCAAGTATCATTGTCTGAGAGCTTTTATCTGTTTCGGCGAAGTTTTGGAATGAATCCAAACAGATATTACAATATTAGCTTTTACGATAACGATTGCAAGCTATTACCTCGACGTTGTGGAGGAAGCGATGTGAGAAACTGCACCAACTACTGTTAGCATTATTGATACATTTTTCGCATTACGAAAGTCTTAAAGTTAAAAAATAAAACTAACGTAAACGTAGAAAAAACCTAACTTTATCTCTAACAAATAATGCTTAAATGATAATAATATAAAATAATGCTAAAACTCTTAATCCTGTTTTTATATTGTCATGTTTTTTTATGAATTAACTAGCTGTTCCCGTGCGACTTCATCCGCAAAAAAATATGTAAATCTTATTTCATTGTTTACATGTGTCAAATTATCAATTGCAAATGTCAAAATGACATGTCGATGACAAACCATGGCAACCTTGCTTCCTTGATGTTGGCAGCCACTTATGGTCTTTTTCCTACATTAGGATTTTTATCCAAAATATGTACTCCCTAAGTTTAATGGCATTAAAATATATAGCCTAAGGCAGGACGCAAGTGTAGGGATTTTTATTAAAACAAGGATTATTCAAAAATATGCTGAAGTTGCTGACATCTTGGGCAACAAAGAAGTGTGTGTTTACGCTTTATTATAATAGTATAGAAGTATAGACATAAAAATGGAAACATAGATTTGCTCGGTCCATAATATTTTCTTTTTAAGATAATTTTCGGAAACATTTCAAGTGTATCGAAAACAAAACAAAAACGTAAGCTTTCATGTAAATGACACAAAACAAACGGTAGCCGGAGAACTGTAGTCCGATGAGAATTCCCCATCAATAGGCCCTACGAATTCGGCGTGTGTTCTTTTCATTTGAAAACCATTGCACTATTCGAAAGTATTTCATTTCTACAAAAATACACAATAGTTTCGTCAACAATTCTATCTATGCTCGGACATTCTAGTTTGCAGTTCTATGAATTAAAAGTGAAAATAACATCTTCAACCTACCGTTATCATCACAAACTACAGATTAATAACAAATTATTTAAAATTAAAGTGTATTGAAATTTGAAACAAGTAATTTTCTAAACATGACCCGTGCATGTGCGGGGCGTAGTGTAATAAAAGTTACGTCAGAGCAAACAACGCAACCCGCAGAGCGTGTCTACGCGATCCACAGTGCACCGAGATTATATTGCCCCAGCTACACTCCGACCTACCGCATTCCCAGATTTGTGTTTAATTCAAACACGACGCCAACTATTTTACTAAAACATCAGTTAAAATAATATTACTTTACACTTTTACAGCTGGCAATTGAAGTACGTTTGTCAAATCAATTGTGAATGACAAATTGATCTCATATCAAATTAGGTATCTTTCAAGCTAGAGCGTACCATCTTTCGACTGCATCGTTACTTTCTTCAGGTGGGACCGTGGTCAAGCGCTATCTTAACAAATATAAAAAAGGTAGTAAACATCACTGTAATCATTACTTACTAAAACATAAAAGTAAACACACATCCATTGTCAGAACCTAGACCAAGTTTGCTACACTATTTTCAGGTCATTTCATAATAGTTACCGAGTTTCAAGACAGTTCCTAAATTGAGTTACAAATTGAAAAGCATCGATGTATATGTATATGTAGTCGGATTTTTTAAATACTTTTAGAATTAGAATGAACTATAGTAATGTCTTGAAAATGCTATAGATTGTTTTAAGTAGTTGTAACACATGCTGAGTTGTGCTGTATGAACTTCAAAGTACAAAATAGATGTAGCATGCAATATCTTTGTTGGATGTTTTGAGATACAAACTTGTGAGGAATGTGCTAGCTTACGTAAACAAACACGTTAATAACTTAAGCACAGAGTGCAAATGCATGCGGGCACAACTAATTTACTTGCAGTTCCCCAAATGAGAAAGTCAAAGTTTTAAACGAAATGTTTACAATGTAATTTAAATAGAAATATAATTTTAAAGTGTAAACATTTTATCTAAATAATGATGTAAGCGAAAAATAATTTATCCTAACTATTAGAGCGCGCGCAGACTTTGACTGAACTATCGCACAACTGTTTAGTCGCGTTTTGATTCATATGAGCTTATATGGAGGTGAGCACACTACTCGATTTTTAGTTGTGCAATCAAACAGTTGAATTCGCTCTGAAAAAATCGCACATCGACACTCAATCTCTCATCGGCAATCGACAATCGCACACTATTGTGCAATTGTTTAGCCAAAAGTGTGCACCCGGTCTTAAAGTGAGAATACCATGTCTGTAATTTTTTTTAACTATGTTTTCGACATGAGTTATTTTGTGAGTTTTTGGTTTCTTATTGATTCCTGGATTACTGTCAGAATAATTTACTATTCATATTAACGTTGTGTCTTATTTCAACATTATATTAAAAGTTTGTTAAGTTTGAGTAAAATATTTGCGGGTCCGGCGATAGAGGGCAGTGGGGGGTCATCGGGAGCCTGCCACTGACAGTTAATCGATGTGGGCCGCTAGTTTATTTGGCTATCGGTCCCAATTTTCGATTCATTCCATTTTCGACATTATCGCTTACATACATATTGCTGATAAGGATACTGAATTTACGTTATGTCATCTATTTTAACAATATTCCCAGAAACTAAACGAAACAAATATTGAACAACGACGAGTAGATGATGGAATAAAATAGTGCATGTTAAAATGATAAAATGAGAATAAGTGTAAGTAATAATGATAATAAGAGTAAAGTTATTTAGAAGAGTATTTGATTAATGAATAAATTTTAGCACTTTTTTATATTCAAGTTTACACGCAAAGAACAAACAATCAATTCTTTTCTACTTAATTATTTTATTACTGTAGTTGAAGTTTTAATATTTTACATAATCATTTCATTAATACATAAAATACTATGTTTAGGTTAGAAATGGAAATTTGTTTTTGTCCCTGTCTAAGTTATTTTAAGTAATAATTAATACAAATTTAATAGAATCATTTATTAATGTTGACCCTTGTCACCTAATCGAAAACTATTAGAGGTTGAAATCGAGGCTCGAAAGTTTGTTTGAGTTCGGATGATTAGTTCCAGTTTGAAGTGGGACGTGGAATACAATCGTGGTTTCGTCTCAATTTAAGTTTGTATACCAAGCCCCTGCAATATGCGCTTAGTCTGATAGCTTGTACTACGGATTGGAAAATTCGTTACTATTCTATAAAGTTTGGGATATTATCAACTAGCTTTCGACTGCGAATCCGTCCGTGGAATTAAATAAAAACAAAAATGAGTAACCAATGTGTTCTTCCAAACTATGCTCTACATCTTTCCTAAATTTCATTGAGGCCCGTTCAGCAGTTTAGGCTACAAACTCTAACAAACATCTATCCATATAAACTTTCGCATTTATGAACAAATCTCACTATCTCTTGTTTATTTTTGAGTTTATTCTCATTTTATCAATTTTATGCTCTTAACACTTTTCTAGCGTAGCTAGGGAATTGTAGTTCTTATTTAAAACACAATAAGGATCAACTATCAATTAGGTAAAAGGCCTTATAAAGTTAATTATTTCCTATGTCTTCGATAATTGATTAACTGAATTGCTAATTTCAGACCAAGTTTTGACACAAGATATTTAAACTGTACAAAATATACGATCTGTCTAAACGTATTTTTAATACTAACATTTGAAATTTGAAGTAAAACTTGTACCGGAAAATAGAAGCTGTATTTGTTTTTTGGAGCATGACTATTACATGTACCGCTCCTGCGGCTGAAGCAGTAGTTAATGTCGAAAACTAAACCGATAACTTAGCCGACCATATCGATTACATGTCAGTGCCAGCTCTGCTAAATACTGGCGACAACACGATCCGCTACACTCGTATGAGCTCGTATACCATGTATGAACACTCTTTCCTTTATTTTTCTACTTTTTTTTTTAATTCATACCGGCCAGTAATTTACCGTTATTTAATAATGTAACTGGCACTCAAATTACAGTATTTACTTATTACAGTCTAACCTCGAACATAGTAATCCTGGCCTAGGAGCGCTACAATTGGCCTCTTTGTTTTATCACTTTCTAATGTACGTAAATATATTAAAATTCTATATTTTTTCACAATATGTTGAGAGGTTTATGATACGAATGTTTGTGTCGTAGACAAATGTTTTTTAATTTGTGTTTTGATTCCTAAGTAGCCATTTACTGTCGCAATTAAACTTGTTTGATATTTAAGTGATCGCTTAGTTAAAAGTTACAATACTAAATCTACACTAAGGTTCTGCTTAAGTTGCTATGAAACTCTGAGTATCGCCATTAGATGTATAAAAAAATTTAAACCAGTTTAATTTAAAACACGGAAAGGGGAAAGAAATATAGAGATTCTATGCATCAATATATGAAAACACTATTCGTTCTTACCTTATCGAAATAACTTTTTGAAAGTACGAATTTCTGTATGATAGTGTCATGTCAGTGGAAACGATCGTTGCAATATCTATGCGGAGATTGCATCGTGTGATATGGTGTCTTCAGTAGCGTGGAAACAGATATAACCTAGCTAGCGATGTACAAAATATTTATTTACTAGATTTCGCTCGCGACTCCGTCCGCATGGAAATAAAAAATAAGTAAGTAACTTATGTGTTCTTCCAGACTATCTACTACATCTACACCAAATTTTCATCGAAATCTGTTCAGTCTTTAAGCTACAAACTAACAAACTCCTCTCCATATATTCATCTAAACTTTCACATTTATAATATTACTATGAAAGTATGATTAGTATGATAAATCTGTGTATAATGTACACGATATACGGTGAAGGAAAACATCGCGATTCAATCTACACATATCGGCCAAAAAAAAACAAAAATATGTTTGAAGTCCAACCAAGAATCAACTTGAAATGGGCCAGCTTGGTTGACAATGCCAGTTAAGCAGTCAGGTAATTTACATTGTTTATGCATTTTTACCGGATATAGTTGTTTTTTTCTAATGTTATCTTCCATTTTCTAGAGGTTATAAATTTATATTACAAAAAAAAGTCAAAACTTTTGAAATTAAATTATGAAAAATGGAATAGTTTGCCGGTCTTTTAAAAATAGTTAGGGCGATAAAGTCTGAACAAACAACTTCTTTCATTAATTTCCACAAAGAAAATTGTTTACATTAAAAATAAAATACAGACAAACAATTCGATGTTTAAAGCGAAAACGTTATGGTTTAAAAACGTATTTTGTAAACCTTAACTAGTTTGCTTCGCAATCTTACACTTGAGGAAAATTGACCGCAAGACAACCTATTAAACAGTATCATACGGTCGAAAAGACACAAGATACTTTATGTTTACTGACACCCGAAGTCTGGGACACTTTTATTACTTGACTTTATTAAACCTTGTAGCTTGTATAAAAGTAAATTTAATTGTAACCTTACAAGTTGTGTAACAAATAGGACAAGTTCAACTGAAACTTAATTTAACTACATCGCCCCGCGGCAACCGCTACCAACTTTGACACAAGACAATGCAATTTGAACGGATTAAAGGTTATACGACATAGAATCAAAATTACTTTTCAACGCGAATACGAAATATCTTTGTACACATACTATATGTGTTAGAAAATGAACATGTCTTAAAATTAATCTATCAACCTACGACATATATTAAAGAAGAAAAATTATGTTGCAATGGGTGTGTACCGTACAAGAGTTCAGGTCCCGCGGCACAAACCATCCTTAGACTATGCATGCACCAGAGGGAATAATATTGTAAACAAGAGGATGGAGAATATAATGGTACTCACCAGCTCGATGCCCGCCTCACCATCTGCCGGTGCCTGGTCTCTGTCAGTGTCAAA
>NW_013526915.1:35914-89695 GCF_000836215.1 Papilio polytes | reverse complement strand
CCGAATATATGTAGCGAACCCGTACGATCTGTACCATATACTGCTCATAGTCATCAGCCTTTACTAGACTATTGATCAATAATAATTACACTTTTTAAATATGTTTAATCATATCGCAGATAGTGCAATTTTTTAAAGTTTAATAATTAAATTAGCACCTTAATAATTCACGTATATATTAACCACATTTTAAGAGCACAATTCGTCAGAGGGTATAAAATAATAGCGTTCGTTGGCGGAGTGATAGCATCGGGGTAGATTGTGAGCGCAGGATACTCATTAGACGGGTGCCGCGGGCGACCTGCATGCACTCTGCTATCTTCTGTAATGCTGGCAATACACGTTAGGTTTAGCATGGTGGTTTCGATCGTAAATACATGCATAAAGCGGCGTGTGTTACTGAAACTATACAATATTGTGTACTATGGAACTTATTCATGTCTGTCGGTTTTGCCCGGAAGGTAATTCAACATCAAACCCAAGATTTGTTGCTTACTTTAGACACCAATCATTTATCATATTTTATGTATGGAAATACTTTTGTTATTTGTATCGACAACACAAACGTTGGTTTCTTCAAATCAAGTGTAATGACTGATTCATGCCTTTATAGAACATTTTTAAGGATTTATTTTCTTTTTCAAGCTTTTTTCTTTGACAAATACGGACAGCCTAATGATGCATTGCTACTAGTACAACATGAGGAACAAGTAAGCCTAGAGTGCCATCTGATGCAACGCCATTAATTTCAATTAAGTCCAAAGGAATGCAACGTTACAGATCATTCATGATGTTTCCATTCTGAACTTTGACTCTTTGAAATAAGGTAGATATTTGAATGTCCATTAAATAATCTGGACATGCTAAATGATATAGAATATGTAATTTCCTTATTTATATGCTTGATTTATTCCGAGATAATCTGTTTATGTTGCATAATTCATACTTCTGTTTCATCTTGAATGCAATAAAATATCCTTGTAATATGTTTCATGTTACTTGTTAATTAATTACCATACAATTGTACCTTCTAGAAAGACAAAAGCTATCTGCAAAGTCCTATGCTCGAGTTCAGCTATCATCCTCCATTCTACAGCTAATAATAGTTCGAGATTATTATGGAAGTAAAATTTCGAACAATATTACATAGTTGCAGAGCGCATTCTGGAGATGTCGCCGGTGGCGGTAATATCGCTGGCGTCAGAAGTAGAGCAATAGTGTCACATCTTAGTACATTGTGAGGGGCAGGATACTCATTAGGAGGACGCCCCGGGCGTTGCCGCGACGCTCCGGCTCCTGCTGCGCCGCGCAACGCCCCCCCACTGTCACCGCTGACAGCCTTATCATATTTATCCTTTCATAATTACCTCTACATTATTACACAAACGAATAATTATTAGTGTTTCGTAACTAACATTCTAAAAAAAAGTACTACTGCAACATTTTATTCTTTATTTACTTAATGACAATAGAAAAGGTGAAAGACTAAATATCTCATTGTTAAGTCAACATTGATAAATAAAGGTGGATTTTACACTAACATGTATAGTTTCCTCTTTTTTGTACATAATTATAGGTAATCCGTCATACAATGTAATACTACTATATAATAAATGGCACTCTAACATATGGGAAACCGAATCTATGCATATGCAATCTACATTGACGCTAGAAGCGTTTAACCTGAGCAATAGATTCATAGCCCCGGCCACGTTGAGTGTAAGGGGTCGTACTGAAGAACCAAACACTACTAGGTGAGATAATTCTCTCTTCAGACGACGGATTACATCTAATGACTCTTAGAGCTTTACTGTCTGAGTGCTTTAGTTTGTATATTTACCAGGACTTTACTATTTAACATCTTGCTGAAAATACACATTTTATTTAAAAACTAATTAATAATAAATAATACTTTAACTTTGAAGAGATACTTTTAGCAATGTAATAATTTTCATTCAAGTGATTTTTCAGCGCACATCTATACTAATATTATAAAGTGGTAAGATTTGGATATTTGGATTTTTGTATGTATTTGATTCACGCAGAAACTACTCTGTCGATTTTAAAAATTCTTTTACTTTATTTTATTAATACTAATATTGAAGAACTATTAATAAACAGCGTATTTCTGGACCTAAACTACCAGGATTAGAAATTTGGTATCTTGCATCTGTGGGTTTCTGTTATTACGTAGATAGTATTAAGTAATATTTAGGTAATAGGTTGAAAAAAGGGACGTATGTAAGTTTTGAAATTTAAATTATGTTGCGGACAAAGTCGCGGGCAACAGCTAGTTTTTTTAATAAAGTAAGTTATTGAAATTAAAACTTACACTTAAAAAATAGTTTAAAGCGATTTCGCAAAACAAATAAGCGTAGGAAACTTTATCATGATGTATTGGCTTTTCAGGCATTGAAAAAGCCATACTCTGGCTTAACATGGCCTAACTATCCTTAATTGAAATTTTCTTAAGAGTTTACCTGTTTCCTGGTATGGAGCCGACTTAGAGAGTTTCCAAGTAAAGTTAAGACGCCTTGTTTTGTTGTTCCCCGGTAACGAGACGTCACCCTAAGATAATTAATGCGTACAGCCGTCGAACTTCACAGCCACTTCTTGTGGTAATTATACAAAGTTTGTTTTTGTAAAGTATTCAAGAGTTTATGTTTTTTATTCAGCAAACTCGATAAGTGAACGAGATAAAGTACGTGAAAGGATAGAGAATCACACGTACATAAATATTTTATTGAATTTATCGTTTGATTATTTAATACTAGCTTGTGAGTAGCCTATGTTTTCTTTTAGACTATCTACATCTATACCAAATATCATCGAAATCCGTTCAGTCGTTTAGGCTACAAACTTCAACAAGCATCCATCCATCCATTTGTCTATTTAAACTTTCTCATTTGTAATATTAATATGATCATGTACTCGTAGTTATAATAATAATCGAAAGTGTAACCAGAAACATTTTTTTACGAATACTTTAAGAAAACTCGTCAGTGTAAAAATAACGTAATGCAATATTTATTTAATTTTATTACGTACCACTTTTATAATACTAGATGTAGCTCGCGACTTCGCCCGCGTTGATACAAAAATAATAAAAAATACAGCCTATGTTACTCAGTAACAACATAGCTTTAAATGGTGACAGAATTTTTGAAATCGGCTCGGTAGTTTTTGAGTTATTTCAATACACAAAAATACAAATCTTTCATCTTTATTAAATTAGTATAGATATAAAACGTATAATAAGGAATTACAATTGTAAGATACATACGAGAACTAGGCAAAGCTTTTCAACTTGGAAACGTTTCAGCGTCTCGACTGAGACTAATTTCGTCAAGAGACAAACACTTATCCCTCTAATGTTTATCTTGCTGAGGCGGTGTGGATAGAATTTCGGTCGGCTTACTATTTAAACGGTCTCGGAGAAATTATCTTAAACAGGCGAAGTATTTGTGGTGCTCACGTCAAATAATGTGTATAGCCCACAAGTCATTTCGTACCTAATTTATTAAACTTGTTAAGGAATTTGAAAATACATTAATATTTGATACTAATCACTTGCTTCGTTGCTACTTTAGTAAAGTATTTATTTCTATCAAACTTACCCTATCTATACTTATGAAGAGAAAATATTAATAATTTTGTATGTAATGCAATAATTCCAATACTCCTGGGCCGATTTCAAAAATTCTTTCACCGTTAAAAAGCTACGTTATTTATGAGTAACATAGGCTATTTTTTTTAATATCACTCATGCGAAGTCCCGAGCAATAGCTTGTTTTCTCTAAAGTTAACTATATCTTAACTACCTTTGTTTTGTTGTTCGTATCTAATTCATTCAGTTAAGGAATTCAAATTCATTATAAAACCAAGCGTTTATGACCATAATTTTCCGGTTTTTCGATATATTCAAAAATACATAAATGGAGGTAATAGCGATATCAGGACAATAAGGTATCATTGCAGGCCCTGCAGCCATATAGAAACCCTCATGGCAATTATATACCAGATGCATTCGCGAAGTAACAATGGCCGTCGCGTTCGCCTAATGAACACGCAGCTTCACAACATAGCAGGATAATACCAAGCCGTATTGTTATTGTTTTCCCTTGGATGAATTGTCCGTGGCTCGCGAACCTATACCTGAGGTAAATTTACACTTTTCAATAGGACTTTAGTATGTAAAATTCAAAAGAATTTCTAATAAATACTATGCTTTCAAGCTTATAAATATCAGCTATATTTTCGATTATAGCTTTCTAAATACTGGTGGTATTTAAATTCGTAATATCTGGATACATTTTTACTGTTTTGCTTTCTGTGTGGAATTTTCCCATTTCAAACGTGTATATAGCAAACTCAGCATTTTCTTTGAAACTAACTTGTAATTGCTTTTGAGCACTCATAGTAGACATTTTTGATTTTTCCAATAACAGCTAAGTAACGGACGTGGGCGAAATTCTCTTTGAAATCACCGTTACAGTAGTGGAATATAACTGCAAAGAGCTTTTCTAAAACGAAATAACTATCGACGCTTATAAAATCATGCACTATTTATAATATTACTAACTATCGCCCGCGACTCCGTTCGCGTGGAATTAGAAAACCGAAAATAGCCTATGTGTTCTTCCAGACTATGCGAAATTTCATCAAGATCCTTCGAACCGTTTAGGCTACAAACTCTAACAAATATCCATCCATCCATTCATCCATCCATCCCAACTTTTGCATTTATATTATGAGTAAGATTTGTTAAATATGTTTAGACAATTTAATTCAATTTCGATTTGTCTAAAAAGTTAGTTGCAACCCGTTGAGAGCCAACAGCAAAACTATAAGAGCCAAACAATGGGTAAAGCAGTTCAAACAAAAGAGAATTATATCATGGAAGCCCCGCTGACTATGACTTTCCGAGAGTAAGTTAAAACCTCCTTTGTTTGCTAAAGGACACATAATTAAGAGGTTTAATTTATTATGCACTGCGTTTATTCATGCAATTATTTCTTTCGTTATTTCATAATAACCTGACTCTTTAACGGATGTACAAATGTAGAAAATAAAACAATACGTAACTGATTTATTTTAAAACAATAAAGAGATACGAACAAAATTATTGAACAGCAGAAATAAAACGCATCATGAATCAGGCAAAACAAATGAAAAATATAACGCACTAAAATTACACGAGTAGCTTTATATTAATGAATATTGTCTTCTAAATTTAAATGAATATTACAAAACACTTCAATAATAACATAAATGTAAACAAGCAAAAGTGATCGTACTCTTAATGATGAAACTTATGGAACTTTCCTCCGAGGCTTCGGAGCGTCAAGAATAGACTTATCGCTGTTAATCGCGCCACCAGATAATTTTCAAGAACAAATTTTAAACTTTCCAGTTTAAATAAATTAACATTAAATCTTCCTTAAGCTTTAAGATTTCTTTCCAAAGAAATAAAAATGCTATAATTGCAATTACGTATTAAATTTATAAATTGTGTTCCTAGACAGTAAATATTCATTTAATAATGATGATGACAATATTTTTATTGTTCACCTTTAAACTCCTCGTTAACTCTTACCTACTTATTATAGTGACTTGATGAAGAAACAACTTAAAGTAGTACCTTCGTTTTAGTATACTTTTTTATATATTTGTGTAAAAAGTGTTAAATAAATAAAAACCGAAATAGTTTGTAACCATAACCTAAAGTAAAATTTAGCGGCGGAAGGGGGTTAATCGAACGCTAAAGGCGAAATAGCGTAAATTATTAGTTGTATTGAATAACAAGACATCAGAACTAAAGTTATACTACTTCAGTCCCATGCTAACACATTCCCAAACTTGCCAGTAACTTCATTTCTCTGTATCAGTTTGTGGCCGATGTAAGAAAGTTTCGATAAACTTGTCTACAAGCGAAGTTTGTCGAACTAAATTAAGAAATTGTTTTTAGACTTTTCTATAACATATTACTCTAAAAAAACATGTTAATATTTTTTTTCTATACTAATACTAATATTATTATAATGGAAAGATTTGTATTTTTGTATGTATTGAAATAACTCAAAAACTACTGAGCCTATTTCAAAAATTCTTTCACCATTATAAAGCTACGTTATCGCTAACATAGGCTATATTTTTTCATCAAAGTCGCGAGCATCAGCTAGTTTATTATATGCAGACTTTATTATCAAGTATTTAATTTTAATATAAATTAAATGTTGGGCTACAAAGCGCAATAAGTATTGGATTTTACTACAATTAGAACAAATAAATTCCTCAAGTAATAAGCCAAGTTCGTTTACTAGTAATTTGATTGAAGCTATTTAAAGAGTAAATAATGTGAAACACAATTTAATAAAAACATAATTTTAATTTTATCTTAAAACTGTAATTGATATTAATTAAATAAAATATAATAAAGTAGAATTTATATTACAATTTTGACGTATTACATTAAAATCGATATAAATTGAACGAGTTCTCGAAAATAGATTTGCAAGTCACGCAATTGATGATTGGTAGCCTACAAAAGAGCCAATCACGCGGCACTAACTCACAAGTCTTCAGGATATAAGTCACGTTCTCACCCTTCAAACTTAAACAACGCCTCCCACCGACTCTTATCTGCAACTCCGAATTTCAAATTCACCTCAAGTTTAAAACTAGAACTCGTATTAATATTGTAACCTACAGTTTTCACCATTAAAAAAACTGAATACTGTTATCCCCATAATACTGATTAAAAAAAGAAAATTAAAAAATCAAAGGTAACTGGAATACGTTTCTGTTCAAGTGTGTTCATCAATGCAAACACAATATAAACATTTCAATACTTTAGATTGGATTGACACAAGTAATTAGTTTTCTTAATCATAACATATAGAAAATTAAATTTATATAATCTATCATTTCGTAATATCTCATTATCTTTATTAACTAGCCAACGCTATATTTGAATAATTTATGCCGGGTTCGCTGATCATAAAATTTTGTGAGCATAGTGAAAATTTACTTAAATCTGGTTTTTAGACCATCATATGAATTTTAAAATAATCAAACATTTGTTAGAAAAAAGGCGGTAGTTTGATGAAGGTTTTTTTAATAATGCAAATAACGCAAAATAGGAAACACGGAAGGATGTGTAAGATATATGCTAATGGTGACTTTATTTGATGACTGAAGTGATACAAGACTGGTGAAGACTACTCTTGTCGTCCTCGCTTAGTAATTTTTTACTTCCCCAAAAAGTTAGGGACATACAACTTTCAGTAGCAACAAATTACGATAACAATATTTTAAGTATAACTTGTAATAGTGTTAAGATGGCTTGAGATTTCGAATGGGTTGAGATGTCAGCCACAGGATTGAGTATTCAAGGCTCACAAAGGAGCCAATCATGCCGCGGCCGCCGGCCCCCGGCACGTCTTCTTACTTCCGACTTGAGCATTTCGAACATTCTGATAAAAACATAATGCCATCTAATTTATGTAATCAAAATTCAATGATGCGGTTTAGAGACAAGTGGAAAAACAGTCCTAAGTATCATATAATAAATAGATAATAATATAAAAAAGCAATATGTATTATGTATTATAAGTACTATACTCTCAATGACAACAAAGTTACAAAATAAATAACATTAAATTAAAAAATAAACACTTTTAGATTTTTAGTTCTAAGCTTCTATCTGCCTTTTAGACTTTATTCATTTCTGCGTGAAACGGGTTTAACAGAGTGCTAGAAATTTAATAATAATATCAGGCGCCTGCCAGACAGCAGTTAATACTATAGGTCATAACTAAGACAAAAGACAATTCCTATTTTGTTCTGTATTCGAGTTCTATTTAGGTTGACCCTTACTTAAAGGTCTCTATCCAAAGTTCCACTCACTAAAAAGATCATCGAATTATACAGCTTTCTAAAAATACTTTTTATTCTCCTTATATCCTGCAGTTTATTCTAAAATGTTCGAACTGCAGTAACAAAGTGCTACTCGCTGCTAACAAAGAAGGCTAATCACACAGCGCTAACTGTCAAGCCCTCGGGAAAAGCACGTTTTTCCACTTTACCCTTTTGCATCCTTCTTAGACAAAACAGATAAATTGTCATTCGTAGAATTATTATTTTGTACAAATCTAAAATTAAAATAAATTAAGTGCGCAGTTGTATTTATAAAATAAGCATATTTTATAAATGATAATTGACTGGATTACTTGTAGTGTAAATTATCCATACGTTTTTTTCGCTTGTCGAGAAATCCATCTCTGCCGATCCGTCGATTAATAAAATTCGAGTACGGACGGTTAATCCATTCTTAAACAACGGAAGCGTGACGTCACAGTTTTAATTTTCTAATGTCACGAGCAATAGCGGTAAGACTTTCCTTTATTCTTTTCGAATCATGGACGGGAACAATTCAAAAGTTACACCATTAAGATAAAGTTCGGTCTAGTAAACTTTGAGTTGTAATTAATTTTCATTATTCATTAAAACTAAAATGTACTTAATAGTGTTAATGAAATACATTATTGCTCTTATCGCTATAAGATTCTTAATTTTTAATCATCACAGTATAGTCCTGATTTCTCAAAATTGTTACTAAAAAACGCATTTCGCATATATTTTGTTCCAATTATATTTACATGCAATTTAAATAAGTTACGGTTCATACTCCTACTCTTAACATCAACTTTTAAATATGTTATTCGAGATAAACGTTGATAACTGCTCCCCTGAAGTACCTATTAAATTCTATCCTAAGGTTCCTGAGGTTCTCATGAAATACAAAAAGTTTTATCGAAATATAATGAAAAGTAGTACCGGTACAATCCTATCTTATGATACTCTAACGTGCACCTTTCTCGGACTCGTGTTAAAGATTATTTAGATATTAGAATACTCTTTATAATTAAAGACTTTTTGACCAACGCGCCCAGGTAAATAAGATATAATTACAACAATTTATCGTTTGGACTCGAAGCATTATTTTCATAACATATGTGTCTATGGTGACAGGGAATATAGAGAATAGTAAAATATGACAACACCGTAGGACGCGCCGCTTGCAGCTGTCACATTTGCTTTCATCATAAATTTCATTGGAGAAAAACAAAAATTTAACTGGGTTATAGTAAGTTCTACATTATTTATCACTTATTGTTAATTTATAAGATAAACACAAAAATACTAATATGTGTTTCCTATTCACAGATGCACTGTAAAAATATATAGAAATGGACCAACAATTTTCATTGTCTTGGAACAATTTTCACGGAAACTTGAGCAAAGGTTTCGCCGGTTTGCTTGGGAAAGGCGAATTTGTTGATGTTACGCTAGCTGTCGAAGGGCATTTACTACAAGCGCACAAAGTTATTCTATCAATATGTTCTCCGTACTTCAAGAAAATGTTTCAAATGAATCCTTGTCAACATCCTATAGGTATTTATCATTGCTATGTAGTTGGAACTACCTTGTATAATGGGCTAAAAATGAAGCTCTAAAATATTTAATTGCTTATATTTTCAGTTGTGTTGAGAGATGTGACTCTCAAAGCTATGAAGGATCTCTTACAGTTTATGTATCATGGAGAAGTCAGTGTTAAAAGAGAAGATCTCACTAGTTTTATAGGAACTGCTGAAGTTTTACAAATCAAAGGATTAACTCACAAAGAGGTAACTCATAAAAATATAAACTAAACTCAAATTCAATGTAGTTCGAATAAATCATAACACCTTTAAAAAATTTTAACTTCCATATTGCATGAAATAAAATTATCACTTTTTCCTTGTATTTAATAACTCTTTACATATTAATTGGTCTATTTACTGTAGAGTAAAAGCTTTTATCTGATATAATAACTGATACTCTACAATAAATAGACCAATTAATATATAAAGAGTTATTAAATACAAGGAAGTGACAGTCACTTGTCCTGTACTTTTATAATTGATTTTAGACTGAAGATGAAGAGGAAAAAATGAAAGATTTATCGAAGCACAGTATAGTGCACCAGAACAATAGCCCTGAACCTGAGTCATGTATGTCTGACAACTATGATAACAGTCCTAATGAATTACCAGAAAGTAATGAACAGGATTTAGTGAAACAGAGACAATTTATAGAGAAACTTCAAAGGTTTAGTCATTTAAAGAGAAAGTCAGAAGAATTTCTGCAAAGTGCATACTATTCTGATATTTTAAATACTGAAAAACGTGCCAAAATCAATGAGAAGATGGCCTACAATAAAGTTAATAGTTTACTACACAACAGTTACGAGAACTTTAAAAATGTTTATGACGAATCCCCAATAGATATAACTCCTACATTGAATACATCGCACAAAGACGTAGATAAAGATGACAATAAAGAACAATCTACAAATCAGATAGAATTAAAAACGGAATGTGATGATATAGACATTGTTGTGACAGATCCTGCCGTTTGTACAACACCCAAAAGTTATGATGGTTCCAGAGATAGCAAAAATAATTCAACAATCGCTTTGGAATATCAATCACCACAAGACAGTAAGTATTTTTGAATCTTTAAAATAATGTATTTTTGTAAATAACATTGCCTTGCTAAGGAATGTATTTTTAACTGACTTCTAAAAGAGGAAGTTCTAGATTTGTATGTTTTTTTTTAGTATGAATTTTGGTGTTGCTTAACTGATGTTATTTTCTTTACCCATTACCACATTTAATATGCCAATAGCCTAATGGTTAGAGGATTTGCGATCACAGCTTCAAATCCCGCCATTTGATTATTGTAAACTATTCCTGGCACAAGCCTAAAGATTCATTGGAATCTTGTAAATATCTTCTAATATTTATAAAGAATATGCCACTAATTTACCCACAGTGGCATAAAATGACATTCAAGTCTTTTATATATCTACAAATGCACCCTTGTTTTTCTGTATTTTATAAGCAATTTTCGATTTCATTTTTATTTTCGCTTATTAATGCTTACTTCTTTTGTAAATAACAGGATTATAGATTGTGTTGAAAATGCAATCCTTTGTTACTTTTATCGACTTTGTTGCATATTTTCTTTAAAAAACACTTCATTTTGCACACTTGTAAACACGATGGCATTTTCAACATTTTTGAATCCTATTTTTAACACTTAGATTATTATTTTCAAATGTAATGAAAATGCCCATCGTGATTTCAGATACCACAAGTTTGAACTCATTATTATTGGACTTTAAAAACATAGTCAATGGTAAGGTGACTAACGCAATGTTGAGAATTAATTCTAATGAAGAATTCCCAAGACCGATGCTTGAACACCGATTGGTAACAATACCACAAAAAGAAGATGGGAAGAAGAAATATCCTCAACGCTCCTGCAGATTATGCTGGAAGTTAGGAAAAAGAAGGGACACTCGCTTTATGTGTAGCGCTTGTGAATTACCATTCTGCAAGTCACCATGCTTTGAAGTACATTTTAATGGTCTTTTCAAAGTGTCCCAATTACAAGGAGACTATTTCGCTACATAATATTTTAAATCACAAACCCAAAATGGGTCTTTATATCCTAGGTGATAAGGTTTACAATAAGAAGTGATATTTGGTTAGAGCAACAGAATAAAGAGTGAATCAAAGATTCAAAGGAAATTGGGACCAAAATTTCAATTCCTATATAACATCCTATAAAAAAACATTATTTATCAATTTATAGACACAGCTTTATATCTCTATAAAATACTTAGTATTCATATAAGCATCTAAATTATGCAAATAATATTTCGAGACTGTGATAGTATATTTGGATTGAAAACCAATTACGCTGTGACTTAAAGTAAATCAGTATATTTCAATTTTATAACACAAAAACATTGTGCCATCAACACTCTGCCATATTTAAAGACTTTTTATTGCTCATGTTCTAGTCTATTTATTGTATTCAAATAAGTTTAAAACATATTACTCAAAAATTTACTTAAAGTATAAATGTATACTGTTCACTTTTGTATGAGATTTTATGTATAAAATTACATTAATATGGTTAAATGCACAAACACTAAAAATTTTATAAAAAAAATTATGTTTAAAACATTTCCCTGTTTTTCTTAACACAATCGGTTATGGGATAAGCAAAGTTCAATCATGGTTCGCTTTTTCTCCATACATGAAAAAAGAAGATAAAAAAATCTCATGCTAAATTGAACAGATAAGATAATTATATGATCTCTATGGCTTCAAGGTTAACAAAGCCAAATTATTTTTTTTACATTCCTGCATTTTTTGCTTTTTGACATTTTTGGCTTGGCTGATTTTTTATATTTTTTTACATGTATGCTTAGTGTAAGATGAAAACCATAATAAATATTTTTGTATTCTTTGTGTGATGTTACTACATGATAGTGACTTAATATAGTGTTCTATATCTTTAATTAAATGATTTTTTGCATATTTATTCATTTCATTATCCCTTGAAAAATAGCATACATCCTTAAGTACCATTAAACTAAAAAAAAAACTACGAAGTAATATATCACTTAGATGTATTTTACTTTATATTATTTTTTGTTCAGGTTAGGTACATTTTAATTATTTTTTCTATAATTCGTCCGGAATAACTTGACACCCAAATCCGATGACGTAATACGGATATGTATATCCGAAAACGAGGTATGAAAACACTCAAAAATATTACCGTTTCATTGTATTTGGATGTCATGTTTTTGTTGATGCATAGTAGCATTATGTGGAATGGTTTAATCATTTTTTATTATAGACTTTAAATCAATTGAAATAATGTTTATTTTACATTTCAGGTGCTCTATCATTAGTCATTAACGGCTCTAGCGAGAATCAACAATTGCCGGTACGTTACAAATACATTTACAGCAGGAAGGGACATAAACAATTAGTGCATATGAACTTTGTGTACACAAAACATTCGACAACACATGGAAAAACATCATGGAGATGTGTGCAGTATTTTTCTTTGAATCGTTGCCCGGCAACGGTTGAAACCATAGACTCAATGATTTATGCGGTCAACCATCAACACAACCATGAAGATTGCTATGACAAACTAACAAGAAATAATATTTATGAAATGAACGCTCCAAAGTGAAACTTATGTTTGTGATCTTACAGATGAGATTAGTAACAATTTTCGAATATCTACTTTAGAAGCATAGCTTATATTTTACATTTGTAAACCATACATTATAAATCGTGCAAGCAAAATTACATCATACTCAAATAGGGTGAGGTTAAGAAGCTTCATACAAAATAATGTAAAAAGATCATAAAGCATAATTGTTATGAATAAAGACAAAATTATTCTCATCTGTTAGGGCCTGTCCCACCGCTGGCTGATAGGCTCAGATAGCATTAAAATGACGTCACTCAGATAAGGTAAGAAAATCCGATATTTCCGTCACATATATTACACAGATTGTTATCAGACAATTTATAATTTGGTGGGACAGGTCCTAAGTCTTATATTTTTTGATTCTGGGTTCTTTAAAATTGTTGCTAATTTCAATCGAAGTATTAGTTTTAAAAATATATTTGTAAATTGTAAAGTTCCTATGTACTATTATTTATAATTACGCAATAAGTAACGCTAGAGGTACATAATATATGTAATCAAAATATTGCAATAAATTTAGTTACATAAAGGGCATATATCACATTTAACTTTAGTATTTATATAAGATTCATACCACATTTACATAGTTTCTGCGGTCTTCAACTGCTTGTTTTATTTATTTTTATATGAAATGTATTTAAAGTATTACACCATTACTTGTAAAATATAGTATTTATAAATAAATTATTTAACTTAACAATATAATTTACTATGCGTTTCAAATGGAAATCTGCCTAATGTTGACAAAGATCTGTCCAAAATTGGTAAAGCAATAAGATTTCAATAGAGAACTCAACTGACAAATTTTTTTTCTAATCGCCAGTCTTTTTTACTTTACAAAAAGCCATTATTTTGGATGGTACCTTCTGTATCTAGTCATGAATGGTATTTCTTTATCTTAACAATTAAGTTGTATTAAATAAGACCCCAATATTATATAAAATCAATTTATTTACCATAGAATGTTTTAGTGATTAAATAAAACTCAATTTTTTAATTGTTTTGTTGATTCTGCTGATACGTTTGTAGCGAGTAGCGCGGCTGCCCGTTTTCTTGGTCTATGCTTTTTACTGAAACCAACACCTGAAATAACAAAATTTTTATTATATGCTTATATATTTGCAGAAACAAATTCTTACTTATTTTATTTCAAATAAAATCGTAATTGCATACTTACGTATATCTACATCTGGTTTTTCTTTCAAACCGAAAGATTTAGCAACAACATCCATGTCCATTGTTAATAAATTAAAAATATGCTTTAATTTTTTAACTTCAAATGCTCTTATGTAACCTTCAAATGCTTCTTCGGCCATTTTGACAAATTCTGGGTTCTGTAATGCTATATCAAGCTGCAAATAGATTTATATCTTTGTTTATTTAAAAAAGTACATTGAAACAAATTTAAATGCTTTGTTGTATACATACATGTTCTACTTACATTCTTTTGAAGACTACTTAATTTACCCCAGAATTCATATTTGTCTAAATATATTTTAGCTTCCTGTAGATATTCTATGAATTCCTTCTCTTCTGGTCTTAGCAATAAAACTGCATGTCCCGCTGCTCCCAAGCCTCGAGCTGTTCTGCCCACTCTGTGAATATATTCCTAGAAAATAAAAATAATGCACTATAATTAAAGGCTTAAATGAAGTCTATCGCTTCTAACCAAATCACTATTATATTAAAAATCATGATGATACAAAAAAATATTTTATTGTAATAAATCTATTTTAATTTAATTTATTTAGTGTTATTAACACATTCACTGCCACAAGTTGAAAATTAAGCTCACTTTAGAAAATCATGAATCATAAAGGCACTGAAATATAAAACTTACATTGGCGTCAGCTGGTGGATCAAATTGCACAATCCAATCTACTGCAGGTATGTTTAAACCCCGTGCCGCTAAGTCAGTGCAAAATAATGCAACTTTTTCAGCTTTATAAAAATTGTTCATAGTCGCTGTTCTATCAGATTGGTTCATTTTACCCTAAAACAATACATAGTATGTTTAACATTATTTAGACCTTTCTAAAAGCTTCTTAGTTCTGTGATTCTGTTTAAAAAATAAAGATATCTTAAGATTTTTAAGGGACTTGTATTTCATGGTAAGTGGTTGGATTAGTATGCCATATTAGTTGAGCTAACTAGATAAACTGTATGAAAAAAAGACTAATTTTTATTTTGGATATTTCATAACAAGTATATTTTTTCATACAATCAATTTGAAGCTAATTAAAAATTCAAACTTACATGAATACATAGAACAGATAAATTGCAATATTTGTTTAAGAATTCATGATGGAACACAACTGACTTACAGCTAGAAAAAAATACCATGACTTTGAGATTTTGTGTCTTCTTTAATAATTTATACAACCAACAGAGCCTGTATTCTGTTTCACAAATCACATATCTGGAAAAAATATGAGGTGTAACTTAAAAGGTATTATTAAATGTCGCTTTTATTCCTAATATTAAAACTAACTTGCAATGGCAGTAAATATGTTAAATACAATAAAAAAGTGGTTTTTATCTTTTACATACTAAACTATTGGAATTGTACATTTTCCATTAGTAATCTTTAGTAATACCATAAATGAGAAAGTTCGTCATAAGACCTAGATGAATTTTAGAACAGACCAGAGTGTGGAAGAACACAGACTACCCATCAAGTTTTTTATATAGCTTGTATAGAGTTGCAGGCAAAAGATGTATAATTTCTTACCCCTGTTTTAACCCTTCAACTGTTGCCCTGTCATTGTCTTCATTAGTGTTAATTAAATGTAAATCATCTCTCATTGCTGACTTTATCAATTCCTCTGTTGTTTCTGCATGTGTCGCACTGAATAACATTGTTTGTCTTTGTTCTAAAAGTGAAATAATAGTGTAGTCTAAACTGCTGAACAGGTCTCTGACATTTGGTATAGATTTAGAGAATAGTCTGGAAGAACACATCTGCTACTTTTGTTTTTTTGCAGATAAGCTAGTTTTAATACAATAATTTCTATGTAACTATTGAAAAGACTTAAGCACTAGATATACATAAAATTGTACTTACTGGGAAGCCTTTTTATAATCTGTTTCAAGTCTTCCTCAAAGCCGTATTGATATATTTTATCTGCTTCATCCAATACTAAACATTGAACATGATTGTAGTCAAACTCTTTAGTCCTCATATGATCAAATAACCTTCCCGGAGTTGCAACAACTATGTGAACACCTGAAACATTGTACTGATAAATTGTTTATTTTATCTTACTCCATTTATGTTCCTCTTAAAATGCCAAAGGAAATATGCAATGATTGTTTATATGATCGGGTATTTAAAAAAAACGTCATTTCTGTGATGTGAAAAAGATATGCGAGAGGAGCACATAATAGGAAATATTTTTTTTTTATAAAAGTTTTAAAACTAACCAGCAGCAAGTTTGTTGCTTTGCATTTTCCTACTTTCACCACCAATTATCAATGCTGAAGTGATTCCTTCATGGTATGATATAATTTCCTGGAGTACTTGGTATGTTTGGGTTGCTAGTTCTCTAGTTGGCGATATTATTATACCAAATGTACCTAAAATGGATTAAAGAAGCTGTTAAACATTTGCATTAATGTACACGATTCACAACTATTAAAATAAGCACATTACCTTGGTAATTATTTTGCATCTGTTTGATAACAAGTTCTACTGAAGGGATTAGAAAAGCCAAAGTTTTTCCAGAACCTGTCTTAGCCGTAGCGACGACGTCTCCTCCATCTAATGCCTTGGGCAAAACTTCGGCCTGAATGTCAGTCATATATTTAAATCCCATACTTTTAATTGCATTTATTGTAGCCTGAGAAACTTTACATTTTAATGTTTTAAACTTTGTCCTTTTGGTGTCATCCATTTACAATCTATTTCGACTCGCAGTACTAAAAGCAACTAAGTCTGTTTCTATTTCAAACTTCTGCCTGCAATATTTTAATTAAATATAACCTCAATATTAGTTGTCAATGTTTTGATTTTAAAAAAGCTTCATCAAGTGTCACTGTATGTCACTGTCAATGCCGTCCTCTTACAATTTAAATTCCTACCAACACTCATCATGGCAATCCCGTAGGTTACCGATTACGATTACCAGCATGAGCAAAAAAGTTCTTTTATCTGCGTATTTTTGATTATTTTGACATTGACATTTGTCATTTCCACGCCGTATCTGAGTCCACGTTAGTTTTTAAATGCAGATTTTAAAATAAGTGATTTACGAAATGCCTACGCCAGATAAAATTCTATTACGGAAAATAAAGAAACGTGAGAAAAAGAAGTTGAAACTAATAGCTACGAAGAAACAAAGTGAAAATGAGAATACAACAGGTAACCTCAAAAAACGTTAAAGTTGTAATAACATGCTTATTTAGTTTATCACATAAATACTGTTTATTAATTTTAAGTAATGGTAAATAATTAATATTTTGAACAGTTCCAGATAGTGAAAATGATGACAATAACACAATGAAAAGGCCACATGAAAATGTTGAAGCAGAACAAACCAGTTTACCTAAGAGTAAGTATTGTTATATTTTTCCAAATAGCTAATAAGTCATACATAAAACGTCTTTAATGAGTTCTTTTGATTGTAGAAAAGCAAAAAAAGAAAAAGAAAGAAAAAGCAACAGCCAGCGAAATAAAAGAAGAGACTGCATCTGAAGAAAATGACTCAACAGAAGAAGACAGCAAAGAAAATGTTGCAAATATGAATGGTGAAGGAAAACCGGATGATAGTAGTCAATGTAAGTTTTAACTAGTTTAACCATGCATTTTCCCTTCTTTTTTTGTTTAAATTTCCCATATTTCTGATGTTTTGGTTTTATTTCAATTGATACATCAAGGTAGAACTAAGTTGGTGTTCTAGCAAAGTAATCTAGTTTCTGGTAAATATCTTACTTCTGCATTATAAAAATGTTTAGGATTAGCTTGATGAATTTTTATTATTCTTTTTATATTATCATTTTAGTACCTGGATCAAGTTTATGCCTCGGTATATTGTCTGATCAAAAATTCACATCACTGGAAGGCAAAGTGTGTGAACCTACTCTAATGGGCATCAAAGATATGGGATTCACAACAATGACTGAA
Organism: Papilio polytes; assembly: GCF_000836215.1. Lineage (NCBI taxonomy): Eukaryota > Metazoa > Arthropoda > Insecta > Lepidoptera > Papilionidae > Papilio > Papilio polytes. The sequence continues at coordinate 71,442 of NW_013526915.1, read as the reverse complement.
ATACAGGCTAAGGCAATACCACCACTTTTGGAAGGTCGAGATTTAGTTGGTGCTGCAAGAACTGGCTCCGGAAAAACTCTCGCATTTCTTATACCCGCTATTGAACTCATTTATAAGTTGCAATTTAAACCAAGGAATGGTAAGATTTTTTTATGATTTTATTGTTAAAAATTAAGGACAGAAATGTGAAAAAAAATCTTAACCTTGCTCTCACTTTCTTCCTTGTATCCCAAACAATAATAGGTTGAGGCAATGTGTTTCAATGTTTATACTCTGCAAAATACTTCTAGTGTCATAGAGTTCTTAAATTAATGGAAATGAAATTTTTACTATTATTCTTAAGCAACAGAAGTGTTATAGTCTATATTGATCTTATTTTGATTACTTAAATGATGACAAAAAAGGCGAATGTGAAACAGCCTCCATATAGTAACAGTAGTGTTAATAAAAAACAAATTGAATCTCCGGGTTACACCGTCGAGGTACATTTGTTTTTGGTTACACACTGAAATGTATGTAGAGAGTTGTTTATGAACGCAGAATGGATATCTGATCATTTCAAAAAATATTGGGAAAGAATCAGAATAGAAAAACATGTATAACTAAATTAAGTTTATTTTAAGGTACTGGTGTTATTGTTCTGTCTCCAACAAGAGAATTGTCAATGCAAACATTCGGAGTGTTGATGGAATTAATGAAATATCACCATCATACTTATGGCTTAGTTATGGGTGGAGCGAATAGGAGTACAGAAGCTCAGAAACTTTCTAAAGGTAAGTGTTTATGTGAAAAAATATAGTGAATATGTAATGTATACTAATATAATAAAGTGTTAAAACATACTTCTTTTTGATGGATGTCAGCGATCACAGTATATTTTTGAATAATTCACTCAAGTTTAATATTTTTATGCGGCTGAAGCCACAAGGGAACTGCATTTTTGATATAAAAATAAGCTGCCTAAGTATTAATCATTGTAATAAAGACTACAAAGTTTGAATATTTATCATAATTTTTTCTAGGTATAAACATACTTGTGGCAACACCAGGAAGATTGTTGGATCACTTACAGAACACACCAGATTTCTTATATAAAAACTTGCAATGTTTGATCATTGATGAAGCTGACAGAATATTGGAAATAGGTTTTGAAGAGGAAGTCAAACAGATTATAAGACTCTTACCAAGTAAGTAAAATATAAAATGCTTGTTTATTTAGAATGACTAACCTTACTTACTTAACCAATAGTAACTAAAAATTCAAACTTTTGAATGCTCTGACTAAATCAGTCAATTTATCATATTTCTTCATTAGCTATATGCAAGAAGTACTGCTGATTGGTTTATATTTTTTTTGTTATTAGAACGTCGCCAAACAATGTTGTTCAGTGCGACACAAACAAAGAAGACAGAATCACTAACAGCGTTAGCTGTCAAACACGAGCCTGTATATGTTGGTGTGGATGATCATAGGGAACAAGCCACAGTTGATTCATTAGAACAAGGGTAAGTGGCGACATATACCTTAATCTATATCTTCTATTCTATACATGTAATAAAATTGGAAGTTTGTAATATCAAAAGAAAAATGCCAGATTTCTGAAAAATGATGTATTTGTGTTGCTGATAAACAAAAATCGCATGTAATTTTTTTTTTCGGGGTAATTTCGGGTAATCTCCGAAACGGGTGGGCCGATTTCGACCGGATTTTCACTGAAGGGTAGCTGACATAGACGGGCATATTATAGGCTACTTTTTTTTAATATCGCGCAGTCAAAATGGCGTAACGGGTGGTCCAATTTTGCACTAACTGTTTGTAAATGAATCAAAAAGATTGCAAGGTTACAGTAAGTTGCATAATTATGTATACACTAGCTTTCGTTTACGACTCTGCCCAGACTCAATACAAACTAAGTAGTCTATGTGTACTTGCATAAAGCATTAGGAATTGTATATAAAAAAAAGCTGAATGTACCAGTCTATGTTTCTGACCATGAATATATGTTATCTGTTGTTGTTTATATGAATAAGTGTATGCCAATGTCTTATGCAAGTCTGTAAAGGTATACATTTTATACAGCTGACTGTACTTTGTATTATGATTTTTTCTCTTGTTTTTGTTATTTTCACTTTCCATTCCTAATGTTAATTTTCGCCATTTCAAATTATTTCTATATGATTTCAGTTACATTGTTGTACCTTCTGAGAGACGTATGATGGTTCTATTCACATTCTTAAAGAAGAATAGAAAGAAGAAGGTGATGGTGTTTTTGTCGACTTGTATGTCAGTGAAATATCATCACGAACTATTCAACTATATCGATCTTCCCGTCATGTCCATACATGTGAGTAAAGTCCATATATGAAAAGACTTTAATTTCAGCGTAAAAAAATTAGTTAAAGAAAAATCTTTCTAGGATTATTTACTCTATAGACATCAGAAAGTTTAGACATAGAAGCCATTTGTATAAATTAGGTTTTAAATATGTATACTGACCTTATAATATATTTTTCAGGGTAAACAGCAGCAAACAAAACGAACAACAACATTCTTCCAGTTCTGTAACGCCGAGAGTGGTATCCTCCTCTGTACTGACGTGGCTGCCAGAGGTCTGGACATTCCAGCAGTAGACTGGATTGTTCAGTATGATCCCCCAGATGATCCTAAGGTAACCTATAAATCTAAAATGGTGCTTTAAAATTTTAAAGCTTGATAAGCCCTTTCATTTGGTATCTAATGAAAGTAGTAGTAGAGTACTATAAATAAAACGTTAAAAATGGCCGCCCCCCAAAAAATGACGGGTCATAAAAATTCAACATAAATTGGTAAAAGTCGTTTACTATTTTTTTTCTTTGTTGTAATTTGGTTCAACTAACTTTTTCCACACTCAATATGGCAAAGGTCTATATAGCCAATATGCCACCTCATCTTACTGCATGTTAACTGAGAATGACTATATCTTGGTTTTGATTGTTATCCCATTTTTTATAAATACTATAGAAATAGTATATCCTAATTTTTTTATAGTTAATGGTAATATAACTTCATTTGTTATTTATATAGGAATACATTCACCGCGTGGGACGGACTGCGCGCGGGCTGGGCACCAGCGGCCACGCGCTGCTGATGCTGCGCCCCGAGGAGCTCGGCTTCCTCAGATACCTCAAGCAGTCTAAAGTCACTCTCAATGAATTTGAGTTCTCGTGGAACAAAGTCGCTGATATACAACTGCAGGTAAGACAAATTAATATGCAAAATTTGATTTCCCTTTCGTTTTACTAATAAGGAAATAAGTATATTGTTGAGGTCAAAATGCAAAAGCAGAGCGGACTTTAAATTTTATTAAATAGTGCATTAAAATTATTTAAACCACACTGAGTCTGAGTTCTTAAAATGTCGTCCGTTTGTCCCATATTACGAACTTTTTTTTTTTAATTTGTTATAGACAACGTAATTGGAAAAAACTTAATTCACGTTAACCAGTTTTGATATAATCTATAAAGGTGTCCCTTAGTGGCGAGTTTTCAAATCATCAGATGGTAATCAATAAGCTAATTAGGTTAGCCTAACAATTTGATTTTTTTACAGTTGGAAAAATTAATATCAAGAAATTATTTCCTAAATCAATCGGCTAAGGAAGCATTTAAAAGCTACCTTAGAGCATATGATTCTCATCACCTGAAGACAATATTTGATATCGACACAATAGATTTGGCAAAGGTCGCTAAATCATTTGGATTCACAGTACCTCCCGCTGTTGAACTAAAAGTTACTCCTAAAGGACCGATGCAGAAGAAACGAGGAGGCGGTGGATTCGGTTACTTCAAAACATTAAATAAAGAACAGAAGAGAACTACCAAGACTAAGATATACAGACAGAAAGGGAATAATAAGCGAGCGATCAGCTGAGACTATTTATTTCATTTATTGTTTTTTTATTTAATGTGTCAAATACATGATTTTAATTATAAATATGTCGTTTTTTTTACCTAGTTAGTCTTAATCTTTTTTTGAGATTTAAACTCAAAAAAAACTGCCACCAATACAGCGAAAATTAAAAAAAACACAAGAAATTAAATTACAAGTTTTTATTAAACACTTAAAATATATATGCTTGCTCATTTGCCACCTTTTGTAATAAAAAAGATATATATAACATGTAGTTTTGTAAATCTTTCATGTAGACGAATTATTTCAATTAATTCTTCTTGTTATGTACTGTAAAAATGAGTTAAGGTTTTATAGTTTTCAACATAATTTTTTACTGTAGCTTAAATCAAAAAGGATACAAAAATCTATATGTGGTCTTTCTAAAAATCCGAATCCTTTCGCTGCAGCATCTAAATCCATGTTATTGATGTTAAACAATTTGTTCAATGGATGTTTCTTATAGCACCTTAAAAAGGAAAGATATGCCTTTCTTGCTAATGTCCTCATTACTCCATTATCTTTTATTAAATCTTGTAACTGAAAAATTAAAATGCAAAGATTACAATATGCGACGATCTCTGTTTAATCATGTAATGAAAAACCGTGGCAAATTTAAATTTATTTAATTAAGAGATTCATCAAATATGGACCAACACATCCAATAAAAATGCAAGCTTTAAAAAAATATGACTTCATCATTAAACTTAACAAGAAACTTAATTGTTTATTGGAGTTTAAAATGTACCATGCCTATTTTGTATCAAAACATATACTAAAAACCCACCCTACTAGGCTAGGTAGGCTCCAGGCCCCTCAGTGGGTTCGTTTAGTGAGCTGGTGAGATAATGATATACTGAAAATACTTACCATTTGTATTACTCCACTAGAAGGTACTTCAAAATTATATTTGTCTAAATAAACTTTTTTCATCTTCAGAAAATTAACGAATTCCTCTTCGTCTGGCCTTAGAAGTATTACGGCATTGCCTGATGTATTACTACCTCTAGCTGTACGACCCACTCTGTGGATATACTCCTACAAAATTAAGAATAAGATACTTTCCATTATCATTCCTTAATAATAAAGTGTACATTTTATTTAGTACCATAAGAGCGAGCGAGAAAGATGCATAGCATCAATATGTAGGAAAGAGAAAGGTGACTAACAGATTACTTGCCATCAACGTGCTTTGTCAGTCTCATGCAAAAAATTGAATATAATTATTGATATAACTCAAAAACTATTGAGCTGATTTCAAAAATTCTTTCACCAATAAAAAGCTATGATATCAGTGACTATATCACTTACAATTTTTTTTATTTCCACGCGAACAAAGTCGCGAGCAACAGCTTCCACAAGTAAAAAGAGGAAAAATTTATATTTTGCATGTATAGGTTTTAGTTAAAAACTATATGGCCAATTATAAAAATCCTTTCGCCATCCCACTTTATCCCTAAATAACATAGGCTATTCTAGTATAAAAACAGTCTCCCACAATATTGTTTGACTGATATCTCGTAAAGATATAACAAATTCGGTATCATACCTTTACATCTGTAGGTGGGTCATATTGTACAATCCAGTCAACATGAGGTATATCTAAACCTCTCGCTGCAACATCCGTGCAAAATAGTACACCAGTATTTGCTTCGACAAAACTTCTGTATGCTTCTTTTCTATTGGCTTGACTAAGTTTACCCTTAAAAGACCAGTTAAGGGTAAAAACATATCTAAAATACATTGGATATGAAGAAAACATTGTGATTGACTCCTATCAGTGGAAAAATTCTAAGATAGGCATTAACCTGAATTGGACCAAAATGTGTAGCCTAACCTAGTCACCCATAACTTAACCCTTGTTGGATTGAGATTAAGTTTAATGGGAAGGTTTTTTTATTAACAAATTTAATTCACTTACATGTATACTTATAACTTGTGCTTTGCAATAACATTTAAAAAACTCATAATGAAAGTCCACAGATTTGCAGGATGAAAAAAACACCATCACCTTAAGTTTCTTGCATTTCTTCAACATTTTATGCAACCAAGGAATCCTTTCCTCAATTGGACATATAAAATATCTACAAAATATTACAATCAAGATACACTTATATATTATAAAGACATAGCATATATTAAAAAGAAAATATATGTTAACATAGATATCAGCAGGATGGGCCTTGAATATTTTTGGTGAAGCTGATGGTTTACAACATGACACTGACAAAAATGACATAATTTTTGCAGCACATACTTTGATTCACTCCAAACTTTAAGTTTTTTAAGTTCTTTTAAACTCAAAGTTCAAAGTATCACTAATATAAGCACACAATAAAACTAATATCATCATCTCCCCTACCTTATCCTACTCCCGTAGGTTGGTGCGATGGCTCTTTGTCCTCCAAATAACTCTTATCATCAATCATCTCAGTCATCACTCCCTTCTTGATCATGTCATCTTTTACTCTATCCATCCATCTCTTTCTAGGAATATACATAATTTAGCTTACCCTTGTTGCAGCCCCTTTACTGTAGTTCTAACATTATCTTGCACTGAAATCAGCATTGGACTACTTTTCATTGCCAGTCTAGCAAGATTCTTAATCTTGTCATCGATTGTTGCACTAAATAATGCTGTTTGTCTATCCTCTGAAAATATTAATATTTACTGAACAAAAGGAATAATTTGAGCCATTTTTTCATTTAACAGACTGCATGTATAGGTAATAAAGACTGCCTGACAATATTACAAGGAGTGCTAAAGAACCCTTGTTGCTCTTTGCATTACCAAGGCCCTATCAGTTTATAAAACTATAACTTATGTTTGGAAAAAAATATTTATAGATAAAAATCTTCATTTGTTGAATAGATAGAGGAGGTAATCTTGCTAATCTTACTAATATTATAAATGCGAAAGTTTAGATGGATGGATGGATGTTTGTTAGAGTTTGTAGCCTAAAATGCTGAATGCATCTCAATGAAATTTGGCATACATGGAGAGAATAGTCTGGAAGAACACAGCCTATTTGGTTTAGTTTTTTTTAATACTAGCGGATGGAGTCTCGGGCGAAAGCTAGTAACTCATAAACATACAGCTTTACAAATAAAATTAAACATAGGAATAAACTGAGTATAACTAAATGTTAGTACTAATTTTTTGGCAAATTTCTGTGAAAAACATACCAGGTAATAACTTTATGATTCCAGCAATATGCTTCTCAAAGCCAGCTTCCAGCAACTTGTCCGCTTCATCTAAGATTAGGTACTTCATATTTTTAAAATTAAATTCAGTATTCTGCAAATGGTCCAGCAATCGTCCAGGAGTACTCACTATGATATTGATACCTGTAATAATTGAGAAAAACAATATATAAATCATACTAAGAACTATGTATTATGCAGTTGAAAATGCTTAGATATAGTAAAGTATAACCACAAAATTTCATAAGATAATTAATTTTTAAATGGAAAGAAAAAATATAGTGAATATAGAATACACATTTAGCATTGTCAAGAATATAAAGAAAAATGGTTGTGGTTAACAAAAATGTACCTTTTTGTAATAGTTTTATTTCTTTATGTTTTTTTACCCCTCCAACAATTAATATATGTGATAAATCAATTTCAGCAAGCAATCTCTTCAAGACTTCATTTGTTTGTAATGCTAACTCTCTTGTAGGTGATATTATAACACAACCCACACCTGAAATACCAAAACAAATAATTGAAATCTGTGTTAGGTCATAATACTGCATGTTCCGATATTTAAAAATTAATAAACCGTACCATGCTTTGAAGTGAATTTTAGTCTAAGTAAGTTTTCAACCACTGGAATTAGAAAAGCCAAAGTCTTCCCACTACCGGTTTTCGCTGCTCCTATGAGATCTTTTCCCAATAAGAGATGCGGAAGGATTTTAGCTTGAATTTCAGTAGGTTTTTCAAAACCCATTATCTTTAGGGTATTTAAAATACGACAGTCGATTTTTCCTTCTAACATTGAAAATGTGGATTGAGCGACTATATCGTCGGTATCCATGGCACATTGGTTTAAAAAGCGTTGCAAGTTTTACACGTTTAAGTTAAGTAAAACAAATATAGTTGCAGTACTTGTGTTTTGACCAGTTTTTGCCAGTTTTGACATAAGAAACAGCGACAGTTGACAGCTGCCGTCAAGTTGCCATTATAACTTTACATTACCAGTTTTGGGATAGATAAAGTTCAAACGAAGCATCTATGAGAGTTTTCGCTATTTCTTATTCAGAATAAACAGATTCATCTTGCATTCACCAGGCCTCCAAACAGGGAATCTATTTTTTCTGTACAATGTGATTAAATGTTTTACCTAGTGATAAATGTATTACTTACCAATAATTCTGGTTATTCATGACGTAGACGATTCTTATTAGAAGTTGGAACTTTAATTTGACAAATCAGAATTCTCCACGCGTTTAGTACACTTCTTTTTTTATTTATTCTTACACGTTTAATTTAATTTGATGGGGTTTTTGGACTTATAGTAAAATGTAATTATCTGTCAGTTTATAATAAATAAACGTCAGCATCAGCGGTTGGCTGTCAGTTTTCTACACGTTCTATTTATCGGCTAGCTGTTCCATTTACCGGTGTAAGAATTGTTGTTTTAATCATGGTTAATTCATCCTCTTGGGTCAACCATATCCAAGCAATTGTATTGATTCTTTTTACATTTGTTATATCCGCTCAGTCTGACGTCCCGAGACCGCGCGGTGTTTCTTTATCTAAAGCGTCCCTTTATTCTCCTACGAAAGACTTTACATGTTTTGATGGAACTGTGACAATCCCATTCAATTACGTGAACGATGATTATTGCGATTGTTTCGACGGCAGCGACGAGCCGGGAACATCGGCGTGCTTGAACGGAGTTTTCCATTGCACAAACGCAGGGCACCGGTCGGAAAACATCCCAAGCTCTCGTGTTAATGACGGTGTATGCGATTGCTGCGATGGATCTGACGAATATGCGGAACCCGAAACTTGCAAAAACACATGCGAGGAAATGGGAAGAGAAGCTAGAGCAGAAGCACAACGTTTGGCCGACTTACATAAAGCTGGAAATCATTTACGAGTAGAATTAATAGAGAAGGGTAATAAAAAGAGAAATGAAATGGCTGAGCAACTTTCTCAATTAGAGAAAGATAAAACTGAAGCAATAAAGATTAAGGAGGAAAAAGAGTCCCTGAAAAATCAATTAGAGGCTAAGGAAAACGAAGTTCTGCAAGTATACAGAGATGCAGAAGAAAAGGAAAGGAAAAGAAAAGCTGAAGAAGAAAAGGAAGCACTTGTCAAGGAAGGCACAGAATATTTCTCTATGTTTGACTCAAATGATGATAATGTGTTAACAGTGGATGAAGTAAAAGTTGTTAATGCTTTTGACAAAAATAAAGATGGTGAAGTTGACCAAGAGGAAATTCAATATTTCTTAGGCAATAATGAAAGTGTAGATAAAGAAACCTTCCTGTCTACAACCTGGCCTATGCTGAAACCTTTTGCAATGTCAGAGCAAGGTGTGTTCCAGCGGGGTGAAGAAAATGAGGAAGGTGATGATCATGATGCAGATGAAGCTACAAGGGATTTAGAAACTGACGAAGGAGACAATGAAGAGGAAAATGCTGATGAAGATCTCCCACAAGATATAGATCAGGAAGCAGAACCTGAGAGCAGTAGAGTTTATGATGATGAGACACAGAGAATAGTAAATGAAGCTACTGAGGCTCGCCGCCAATGGACAGATGCGGAAAGAGCAGTTCGGGAGATTGAATCAAACATCAGAAACTTCCAACAAAATCTAGAGAAAGATTATGGTCTCCAACAAGAATATGCTACTCTGGATGGACAGTGCTTAGAGTATGAGGATAAGGAATATGTTTATAAGCTATGTTTATTCCAGAAGGTGACACAGAAATCAAAGAATGGTGGAGCTGAGGTTGGTCTAGGTAACTGGGGTGAATGGGCTGGAGAAGACAATAAGAAGTATTCAGTGATGAAGTACACTAATGGCATTGCCTGCTGGAACGGGCCAAATAGAATGACAACAGTAAATGTACATTGCGGATTAGAAACCAAGATGTTATCAGTCTCAGAACCCTACCGTTGTGAATACAATATAGAACTGGCAACACCAGCCGCCTGTGATGAATCTAAGGCATCACAGCAACCATCGCATGATGAACTGTAATTATAATTTACATGTGAATGATTCACATATCCCAATGTGATGTTTTGCCACAAGTGTTAAGTGAAAGTCGGAAATTACCATTTTTACTATGGAAATGTGAGATCACAATTTGATCAGACCTACTATTAGAAAATTCATACAAATTAGGAAGACTTAAGTGTTAATGATAATTTGGATTTTGTAATTAATTTATAAAGCATTGTGGCACTTAACTATTTTTCTTCATATTAATTTTAAGTCACAGATTATAATTGCATTTCATTACCAGGTAGTGTATCCTATTGTAGTCGTACAATGTTTTGATGAAGACTGAAGTGGCAAGAGTATAACAGAAACACATTCCTCAAGTAAGGCTGTAATATTTCAAATAGAAGGAAATAAAAATCAATGAAGTTGAACAAAACATTGTAAATGATCAATAAAATATTGTTTTCGATTATAAAATTTCATGTTTTATTATTACCCACATATCAAAAAATCAACATCTTCCTCCTTATCTTACTCCTGTAGAGTCAGAGTTGTATCCAAAACCTACTCTTGGATTCGGCACTTTTTTATTCAGCCGGCCGCCTGTCGTGCCAACCCTACTTGGGATTATTTACACATAAAAAATATGTTTACAAAAACATGTTCTTATCATTAGTTTCCATGCAACTTGGTGCATTAGGTTAAAGAAATTATCATTGAATTAACAACATAAAGAGAACATTGAAACCCAAAGTATTTTAAAATAAAACTTCTAATTTTAAAATTAAAATATCCCGAATTTTAGATTAAAAATTACAAAATCGTATACTTGAATAAAATAAGTTTTTACGCGAACTAACAATGGGTAGATTGGAGCCAAATCGAAATTTGTAATCTGGCTACAACTCTGTGTTGCTGACATACTATATTTAACATTGTAGTATGTTTAAATCAATTTGTATATTGATTCATTAAATCTGTACTATCAAGTTATCTGAAGTTTAAAGGGTTACTTTATTTATGGTCCGGTTATCGTAGTTGTTACAAATAAATAGTATAGATAGGTTACAATGTAAGAACACGGCGCGACATAGTATAGTAGGGTAGGTTTTTTGTATGATTACGAGTTAACTCCGCACTTTGCGTTTGCAGTGGGTACATTGATAATTAGCAATGAATTTATATATATCAAGTTCCATTGCATTATTGTTTTTTTTTTAACTGATGTCACGGCGGCATTTTTGTGCAGAGATTCGCAAAAGGTTTGTATTCATGATTTAGAAGACTTTTTCATAAGATTCTTTCTATGGACTTCCATGCCATGGCTATTTGGTTTTCGTAACTTTATTTGTGATAAGCATGTTCTTATCAAATACTCTTGTTTGATAACAAGTATTGCCACGAAGATCATTCTATCTTGTCCAAGCTTATCTAAAGTACATCTATATGTTATGACTCTTTCTTTAAAATATAGCTAATAATGCAGTCACTTAACGTCACTGAGAGCCACCACAACGCTCACATTCGATACCCATTGGAGTAGACAGAATTTTCGGATTGGGCCTTTTCTTACATACTTCTCACACACCTTCTGTGTCTACCTTCGATATTCGTAGCAATTAGGAAAAGTTTAAAAGTGAAAATACAATTATTTACAGAATTGCAGAACGAGTACATAATTTTAATAAACTATAATGCTTTGTTTACAAATCTAGGAATGCTCATGATTGCATCAGATATGTTTTTTGTTGAATAGGGAAATCAATCGATGTATTTTCCAAGACTTATCGTAAAATGTAATTAAAACATAGTTCGCACACGTGGTACTATAATATTACTATTCATTGCCTTCAGGTGAGCGGAAACGGCAACGTTTGTATATATATTGGTACATTTAAAAAACTGTTTTGGCACAAAAAAACTTTTTAAGATTAATATGTTACAATTCTGTGGCGGTCTACGTTACCGTTATTTTCCTTAATTTTCGAAAATGTATTTAATAGACGAACCATACAAGTTTTGGATCGTCGTGTCGTCGGTAACGCAGTTGTTAAGCTTGTTTAAGCTTGGTCAAGCTCGATTCTCGCTCGATGTAACGCGGTGGGTCATGGTTCAAGAGATTGCTTACTACTAGATCATTTTATAGAAATTGCGCAAAAGATAAGAAAGAAAAGTCCCGGGAAAGCATTATAGTAAATAAACCTTGATCTTGTTTACCAGAGATTGGAAGGGTCAGGAAAGGAGATTTGATTAAAAAGCTATTTATAAATCGTCATCGATATTATTTTTAATCTTTTTCCTTACTTTAATAACTAGCTGTTGCCCGCGACCTTGTCCGCGTGGTATTAGAAAACATACAAAATATATAAATAACAAAAAGTTACGTATCCCTCGGGAACTGGACATTTCTAGGGGATGAACTTTATCCCATGTGTACTCCAGACTTTGCTTTATATCTGTGCCAAATTTCAATAAGATATGTTGAACCGTTGCAGAATGATCGAGTAAACATTAAAAAAACTAAATTAATGAATCCCACGGGAACCGAAACTATTCCCAGCATAAAAAGTAGCCTATGTGTTCTTCCAGACTATGCTCTAAACCTGTGCCAAATTTCATTGAGATCCGTTCAGCCATTTAGGCTACAAACGCTACCAAACATCCATCCATCCACTACGTAACTTTAGCATTTATAATATTTATAAATTTATAATATTTATAAATGCGAAAGTTACGATATAAGTGTTGTAGTCTTTTGCAACTTCTTCTTTCTTGTAAGATCATATTATTGCACGAGCAAAAAAAAAACATGTATATACTTCTAACTTTCTATCGAAAGGTCGTTTCGAGAATCGCGACTTTCGTTAAAAAATCTGGAAATATTAAATAAGGAATTAGGATCAACCAGTATAAACTTATGGATATGAATTACAAAAAAGCCGTGGTTAAACACTAAAGAAACATTTACAGGGATTCATTTGGATGTATAGGCCAAGTATAGGCAGTGGAATCCCACCGTAAGATTATTTTAAACCCTTTACTTTTTACACAATAAGTAAATGATTGAATTTGTTTAAACTTTAAAGGTTTGAATATATGTGGTGTAAAATGAATAAATGTTATCGAACTCTTCTAAGCATTTTATGCATTATTTTTATGTTCTATAACACTTTATCTGTGGTGTATGTTACACGAATTGTCAAATTACCTTATTGTCATTGTCAAGTTGTGAAGCTTGGTTGATATTTGCATTTACTCGCTGAACTTTTGGTTATAATTGATTTAAACTGCAAATACTTTTGATATATAATAATATAACTTTTGATATATCAATAACAAGGAAGATTCAAAGCTTTTATCATCTACGAACATTATGGAAACTATTTTAGAACAGCAAAGAAGTTACCATGAAGAAAGAGAGCGTACCATGGATGCTATGGTTAAAGAAATTTTACATAAAAAGACTGGGGTAAGTGGATTTTGATACTTATTGTTTACATTCTATTTAAGGTTAGATTGTCACAATAAATAAAGTTTCAAGATCCTAACCACTTTAGATATTTCGTTTATTTACGTTTTTATTCTACTTTAATTTCAGCACCGAGAAACTATTAATGGAGAACATCGATTGAAGAATTTACATGATGTAAGTAGTGATTTTTACTATTGTATTCATACATTGTTTAGTGGACAACTTCAACACATCTCTATCTTTCCTCTAACCTAGTAGAAGTCTTATCAAATATCTTGGTTATTCAAGGCTATCAACATGCTGCGCAATGCCCTCTCTCCATATTCTGTTTCACCTGAAATTGTGTTCTTTGCCGTTATTTATGGTTTTCCAAACCACCAAGACAAAGGCAACTGGTATGTTGTTATGGCAACCTGTTAAAGAATGGCTCCAGGGTAAATTGAAATAACTAGGATGTAGTTACGAAGTGAAAAATATTTCTCTGTTTCCTCACATTGTTTTTATAATTCACATATAAAAAGGAACACGTCACAATCAAATCGTAAAAAATATAAAAACATTTGTTACCTTGCACATTTAATCCAACCTCGTTTTTCAACAATACCTATCTTAGAATATTTATTTGAAATAAATCTTGTTTTAGAGATATGTGGAGTCTACAATCAGACTTAAAGAGTTGTATGAAGACAAGGATGGTTTACGTAAGGAAGAAATTGCTGCCCTTTCAGGTCCTAATGAGTTTCAAGAGTTTTATGCTAGATTAAAACAGATAAAAGAATTTCATAGGAAACATCCTAATGAAGTAAGTAGTTCATATATTTTATGAAAAACTAATTAATTAAAAATGTACTACTGAATTAAACAATTGATTTATTTTAAAGTAATTAACATGTAGTACCTTGAAGATTTTTTATGTTAATGATTTATTAATTTTAGATATGTGTGCCAATGTCTGTGGAGTTTGAAGAATTAGCACAATTAAGAGAAAATCCATCAGAAGATTATACAAGTAAGTTTGGCAATTTGTAATTTTATTACCTTGTTTCTGGTACAAAATGATTATACATTATAAAGAGTTAAGATGAGAACATTGTTTATAGTTAAATAGCATTTGCCCACAACTCTGCATGACATAAAAAGTAAGTAGCCTATTGTTCTTTCAGACCCACATTTGTGCTAAATTTAATTAGAATCTGTTAGTAATTCTAGAAATATATTTAAAAAAATGTTACAAATTTATTTTAGCACCAGTGGAGTTTACCGATGAAGAGGGTTATGGAAAGTATTTAGATTTACATGAATGTTATGAAAAATACATTAACTTGAAAGGTATTGAGGTAAGTTAACATTTTTTGTACTAATTAAATTTTCACGACAGTAATAAACACTTTTTTGTCATCTTTTGCAATTATCGGTAAATGTTTTTTTCAGAAAGTTGACTATATCACTTATTTAAGCATTTTCGATCATTTGTTTGATATTCCGCGTGAAAGGAAGAACAGTGAATATAGGAATTATATTCGTATATTGCTGACATATTTAAAGGATTTTGTGAGTAGAGTGAAACCATTGTTAGATCAAGCACAAGAGATGGCTGTAGCTCATCAGGATTTCATCAAGCAATGGGAAATAGGAACCTTCCCTGGGTGGCCGGTATGTATATTTTAAATATTTGTTAGAATTGGTGTGGTTGTATTTATTAGTTGTGGCTTGTGACATCAATCCTGTGAAATTAAAAAAAAATTAAAAAGTACAGCGTATGTTACTGATAGAATTTTTCAAATAGCTCAGTAGTTTTTGAGTTACTTTAATACAAACTAAGATACAAATCATTCCTCTTTAAAATATTAGTATATACAATAGAACCTCTATAAGTCAAACCTCGGTAACATAAAAACCTCTATAACTTCAAAGAATAATATGTTCCCTTCCCATCAGAGTACAAAACCTCTATAGCAAAGACCCTTGATAACTTAAAACCTCTATAACTTAAATTAGACTTAGATTTCATATCTTATTTACTACTCCCTAACATATTTTAAGTACATATTGTTACTAAGTTTTCTATGGTTTATAGATTTTAATCCATTTCACAGAAAGAAACTGGAGGTGCTTTAACAAATGTTGGTGCCCATTTAGATTTGTCAGCTTTTTCGTCTTGGGAAGAGCTGGCTTCTTTGGGCTTGGATAGATTAAAATCGGCTCTTATGGCGTTAGGGCTCAAATGTGGTGGAACTTTGGAAGAAAGGGCACAAAGGTAAATAGTAAGCATTTTTATTCTGTTACCAATCAAAATACTATATAAACGTTTATTTTTAAATTTCAGGTTGTTTAGCACAAAGGGACAAACAGCTTTGGATAAATCTCTCGTAGCTAAGAAAGGGGCGACCAAGGCAAAGGCTTCTACGCAACAACGCCATAAAGATATTGGTGCTATTGAAGCTCAGATTTACAGGTATTACTGATTTTTAAATTAGTAACTTAGGTGGCAATCCAAAGTAGGCCATCGTTTTTGACTATTAGTTTTTAAATACAATAATCATAATTTACCAAGTACCATAAATTTAAAAGTTTATCCCACTTTTCTTATAAGACAAGGGAGAGGAAATAGTTTTGGTGTGGGGATGGGATGCATTAGTAATGCATTAGTAGGGCAATGGTTTTTTCGCTATTTACGGCCAATAACTATATCTTACTATCATAAATGCCAAAGTTTACATGGACAGTTGTTTGAGTTTGTAGCCTAAACTGCTGAATGGAACTCAATGAAATTTAGCATAGATGTAGAAGATATTCGGGAAAAACACATAGGCTACTCGCTTTTGTTTTTTTCTATTATTTCCAAAAAGTGAAGTCGCGTGCGAAAGCTAGTATACTATAAAAAATATTTCTTTTTTTGTTTTGTTAAGATTTGCGAATGTGGTAAGCGCAACTCGTACAGCGACAATAGAGAATGTGACGCGTCGTGCGGCGCGCGCAGCCGGCGAGCGACGCGACGAGAGCGACGACGAGAGCGACGCCTCCGCCGCCCCGGATGTCGACTCTGATGATGACGAGGTGCCTTACAACCCCAAGAATTTACCACTCGGATGGGACGGCAAGGTAACTTACATTTTACTAATAAAATCGGTTTAGATACACTTTTATAATGATTATCTATGTAAAAAATTGTTATTGTTATCAAAATATGTAAAAGAAACCAAAGATATTCTATAGTGTTTAAAATGGAAATACACATATTATGTTTGGTGTTCCCATTTAAGGAGTTTAGTAACACTTGCATAGTATGTATGTTTGTAGAGTAATTGATTTCAATTTCATCTAACCTCCGTTTTTAGTAGTAATCATACTAATATTGTAAATCAGAAAGTTTAGATTGATCTATGGATGAATGGTAGTAGATATCTCCAGAACGGCATAATGGATCACTGTGAAATTTGACAAAGACACAGATATAGAACATAGTCTAGAACACTTCGGTTACTTATTTTCTCAATTTCGCGCATGCAGAGACGCGGGAAAACCCTAATTTATTTAAAGTTTCTTATTGTAAGTTTTTTTTATTTTAGCCCATACCATATTGGTTGTACAAGCTTCATGGATTAAATATAAGTTACACATGTGAGATATGTGGTAATTACACATATAAGGGCCCGAAAGCGTTTCAAAGACATTTCGCGGAATGGCGCCACGCACACGGAATGCGGTGTCTAGGGATTCCTAACACTGCTCATTTCGCTAATGTCACGCAAATAGAAGATGCACTCGCATGTGAGTATAATATAATTGTGGATTTAAGGATTTCTACATGTTTAATTTATAGTAACAAACAAAAAATATGGTCTTTAACTTCACATTTCACTAGACTGAAACAGAGTTATGTTCAAATGCAATGGAAATCCACTTTTACATTATAGAAGAAAAAGTACATGAGTAATTAAATGTTACTTTCAGTATGGGAGAAAATTAAAAATCAAAAGGAGAACGAGAGGTTTGTAGCGGAAAATGACGAAGAGTATGAAGATTCTCAAGGAAATGTAGTCAACCGCAAAACTTACGAAGATTTGAAACGACAGGGTCTTCTGTAAATTAGTCATAAAAATTCTTTTTAATAAAGATTTCATTAGTATATTTGTGTTTAATTTTTGTTTACAGTACTAAGTAAATACTATTTATGATCTTGTTATATTTGTGGCCGAGAAGCAAAGTAAAAATGATGTCGTAAATATGCCTTTACACTAGCAACACTGATTAAAAAACTGTAATATCAATGTCACTTGGTAAATGTCAATGACCGTGACAATTGACAACTCGAGGCAAGGTAAATAAAAACACGTGCGTCTTTGAATTAAAAATAACAAATAAAAAGTGAATAAGCATCTCTACTGATGTATTTTAATGTTTCCGAGCTGTGAGGACATTTAATAATCATGTCTTCAAAATCAAGTAGTCAAATATTCACCGGTTCCAGAGTATTAGGTTATGTGAGTACACATGTACCTTTTGTAGCCCGATTTATTAAAAGACGCGGAGAAACATTGCTATGTACAAGTGTTGGGAAGTGGTTTCATACGTATGGATGTGATAAGTTTCGTTTGCTTAGTATAAGCGGTGAGCATCCTGGGCCAATCACTTGTATGAGCGGCGACAACTTCTACGTATATACTGCTAGTGAAAACGACATATATGCTTGGAGACGAGGATGTGAACTGAAGCACGTTTACAAAGGACATCAGGCATCTGTTCACAAGATATTACCTTTCGGTAAACATCTCATATCAATAGATAAAAACAATGTATTAAAGATATTTGACATTAAAGACGAAACAGAATTCTTGGAACTAAGTTTCAATGAAAGTGATTTTCAAATATCTACAATATGTCATCCTCCAACTTATCTGAACAAGATATTGCTTGGTAGCTGGCAAGGAAAACTTCAAATTTGGAATGTTCGCACTTCAAAGTTGGTATACACATTTGATGGCTGGAAATCTCCAGTAACTGTTACAGAGCCTGCACCCGCTGTGGATGTAGTTGCTATTGCTTTAGCCAATGGGAAGATCATTTTACATAATTTGCGCTACAATGAGAAAGTTATGGAGTTTGTTCATGATTGGGGCAAGGTGAGTTGCTTATCATTCAGGTTGGACGGGATCCCCGTAATGGTGACAGGAAGCACTAAAGGTCATATTGTGATGTGGAATTTAGAAGAGAAGAGAGTGATGTCACAAATTCAATCGGCTCATTCCTCCCGTGTGGCTGGTCTGCAGTGCTTATCATCGGAGCCCTTGATGGTGACAAATTCACAAGATAACTCTTTGAAGATGTGGATCTTTGATATGCCTGATGGTGGTGCTAGACTTTTGAAGATAAGGTAGGTTAAAATACAGTTAAAATAATTCGGAACAAAAAATAGTAAAATAACATGATTGTATTTTGATAATAAAATAAATAGGAATACAAGAACTTACTATTAATTATAGGTGACTTATAATATGTATATAGATGTTGCAACTATGAAAATAATCTTCTCTATTGTTCTTAGTTAAACAATTTCTTTAGGGTTATATTATATTATTTTCTAATTATTTCTTGCTTTCCAGGGAAGGGCTATCTCGTCCTCCAAACTTGGTCCGCCATTGTGAACCAACAGGAGAGAATCTGTTAGCAGCTGGACGTGACAGTAGCCTGCACATCATGAATACCATCACGGAGACATTTAATAAGAGTATGGGAAAAGCATCTTATAATAGAAAGGCTTCTAAGAAGAAAAGTAAGTTCATGAATATGCATTTCCTTCTAGCTTTAACATGAGAAAATTATCATATAATAGTCATACCAAGAACAAGGTCATTAAAACTAATCAGGAAGAAAATCATATGAAAATGGACATTAAGGATTCAATTTAATAAAATTCATATTTTTTTCAGAGAGAACTGAAGTAGATTACCTTGTTTTACCTCCAATAACAAAACTAAGCTCTTGTATGCAACGAGATAAGCAATGGGATAGCATAGCGTCTCTGCATGATGGCATGTATATGGCCACCACTTGGTCGTACAACAGGATATGTATGGGTGAACATAAGCTGAAACCTCCCGATATGGAAAAAGGTGTTCAGGCCACGTGCTTGACGGTTACACATTGTGGAAACTTTGTTGTTATAGGTAAGATGTAGTATTACTTCAGAAAAACATGAAAAATATTGAGCTTTTCTGTAGTCCAATTAAAGAGAATTGACATGTTTATGTCCTTACAATTGATTCTAAACTATTTTTCTAAGAAAACTCTATAAAATTTGAATATGTAACAACATGTAAATCATAAGACCAAACTTAAATTCCAAAATCTACTAATAGCTTCTAATACATTTTAATACTTACTGAACAAAATGTTTAAATTGTTTTAGTATTCGGCCATTATTGTTTCACATGTAATTTAATATTCTTAAATCCTTTTTATTCTTTATCCTGCGGTTTTGATTGAATTTTCAAATGCACTTTTAATTTGTGCTTAGTTTTAAATGTAATTTTTTTCTAGGTTATACTAATGGACAAGTGCATAAATTTAATATGCAGTCAGGTATTTACCGAGGTTTTTATGGGAAAGAGAAAAAAGCAGCCCACAAAGGAGCGATCAGAGGAGTGGAGACAGATCTTTGCAATCAAAGAGTATTTACAGTAGGTGCTGATGATAAAATCAAATTTTGGTATTTCAAATCAGGTAATTTCTTGTGATATATCAGGCATAAATATAAAAAATACCCCTCTTCCTTTAAATCCAAGGTATTATTTCTTGAATGTTCTTTTGAATAGATCTTTTAAAAAAACTTGATTGTTTTGTAGCTACTACCCCATTCCATGTATTAAAGTTAGAAGAATCAGTAAACAGCACTAAGTATCACAGAGACAGTGGCCTGTTAGCGCTGGCTAATGAAGATTTCACAATAACTTTGGTTGACGTGGATACTATGAAAGTTGTGAGAAAATTCGACGGACATGTCGGTAAAATTAATGATATCGATTTTGATTGTCAAAGCAGGTCAGTAAATTGTACAAAAATGTAATATTGTATTAAAAAAAACTAGCTAAAGCATGATGTAAGTATAGGGCTTTTCATTAAAAAAAGAATTATTCAAAAATATGATGTAATTGCTGACATCTTAGGCAACAAAGAAGTGTGTGTTTAAGCTTTATTATAATAGTATACATTTGAGCAATTATCACTTAAATGAACGAATAATCCTGTTTACAAAAATCTAGCAAGTTTCGATTTATGGGGTAAATTGTAGATGGAAAAGTATTCATTTGTTTTTTTTTTTCATTTAGATGGTTGGTAAGCTCGTCGATGGATTGTACGGTTTGCACTTGGGATATACCCAGTGCACAACTTGTGGATATATTCTATGTAAGTTGCATTAGGTACTTTTGTAATTACAACAAAATTTTGCAAAAAATAGCGTTTTTTGTTGTTGTTTTTTTTATGAAAAATGTTTTTTTTTTTACCAATGAACATTTTAATGTTGATTTATTAATTTATCGTAGGTAGAACAGCCGTGTACATCATTAAGTATGTCCCCGACTGGGGACTACTTGGCTACAACACATGTTGGAGAGTTAGGAGTTTTTCTTTGGGCCAACAAACTTTTATATGAAAGAGTTTTCCTTAAAGGCATTGACAGGAATGCAGTTGACATACCCAAATTAAGTATGTTCATATTATTTTATTTGTTAAATGTATTTACAAAAAAAAACAAAATACCATATGGTTTTTTTTTATTTTTTTTCACAGAATTACCAAACTCGGCAATTGAAAAGCCGCAAATAGAAGACATAGGAATCATAGATTTGGGTGAACCTGAATATAAATCTCCTGAACAAATAAGTAAAGAACTTATAACTCTATCCGATCAACCGACTTCGAGATGGTTGAATCTTTTGAATTTGGACATTGTTAAAATGAGAAATAAACCGAAAACGGGAATAACAGTTCCCAAATCCGCACCATTTTTCCTCCCTACCATACAGAGTCTTGAACTAGAGTTCGATTTAGAGAAGGACAAAGAGCTAGGAGATAAAAAACTTCTAATACCTGAATCTTTATCTACTTTGTCACCGTTTGCGAAGCAACTAGTCGCTTGTAACAATTCAGAGGAATATGTACCGTGTGTGGATAAACTCAAGACTCTATCTCCCGCTGCAATAGAGGCTGAAGTAATTAGTATGGGAATAGACGCGGGAGGATCCATAGAGGTTATGAAACATTTCTTGTCTATGGTCGGCTGTATGCTTAAAAGTAACAGGGACTTTGAATTAGCTCAATCGTATTTGGGTTTATTCCTAAAAACTCATACAAAAGCGATATCTCAAAGTAATGAGTTGCTAAACGTACTGGAAACTGTTGAGGAGGCCGCGGCGGAGACGTGGTCGCGGCTTCAGACACATCTCATGTACAATATTTGTGTTGTTAAAGCATTAAAAGATATGTAAGAGTTATACGTTTTTTAATTACTTTATTTTCCTATGAATGAGCATCTTTTTGGTATATCGTAAAGGGGGAAGACATTCTAAAATAAGTAACTGTTGCTCGTGACTTCGCCCTCGTGGAATAAAAAAATAATAAAAACACAGCCTACCTAGTAGGGTATCAGTAGATGACGTAGCTTTTTAATGGTGCAAGATTTTTTGTAATCGGTTCCATAGTTTTTGAGTTACTTCAATACATACAAAAACAAATCTTTCCTCTTTATATTACTAAGTGATAAGGGTAGTTAGATAGAAGATTAGCTTAGAGTTATAAACATAAGCCTACTTTAGTGTGCAATTCATTATAGTTTCTATCGTCATCATCATCATCATCATCATCAGCTCACTATAAGTCCCCACTGAGGGCCTCTGCTTACCCTTAGTTAGAGGTGACTACGTCTAAATCACATTGAAATTCGAACACAGGACCTGTTAATTATAAGTCAAGTGCTCAAACCCCAGAGCCAAAACGGAGCTAAGAATGAAAATAGGGTATTAGTGTCTAACGAGAACCATTCTGTTCCTAAAGAAGCCTATAACGAGTTCTTGAATCGGCGCTTTTCCTAATAATGTTTATTGTTAACCAAACTCGCTATAAGCATTAAACTTTTTAACAAGGAACAATGAAGGAAGCACTTAGCTTTCAAAGAGAAAATTGGAAAATACTTCCGATATTGTTGGTACTTACAATAATTATGGTTCAAGAACTTTACTTTCGAATTTTATTTTATTACTTTATTGAGAGTTTGCATCTTAATCATCAGTAATTATAATACTGACATTTAGATTTGAGATATTACGAGAGAAATAAGTTGGTATCTGAATGTGTGAAAGTAAGTGTTCGGTACTGATCGTATGCGGTCATACGAACATAATTTTGTATTTCGCGCCCCGGGTTTCGTGCGGGTAAGCGCGCCTATTTTATTTTTCCCACGGGCGGGTAGATGGATAAACCCTCTCCACTACGGACGGGCGCGGGGCCTGCGGAGAGGGGTGTGAAAAAAAGGTCGGAATCAAGCAGCCAAGCGGAACGGTTGCGAACACTTGTGCGGATTAGAGTTGCTCTTTGTATAACGCGAAGACACAACAGGCGTGTCGATTTCGGTAGCGAACGGGATCGCTAAATTTGGTTTCGCGTTCGAAATCACTGGTACACCTTCAGGCAGCATCGCTGGGCCTATAGACTTGACTGAACCAGACTTTGACTCGATTGACACTGAGACAGGGCACCTGCAGGAGGTGAGGCAATTCGATCGAGCTGGTGAGTACCATTTCCCCTTACGTTTACAATATTATGCCCTCCGGTGCAATCGTAGTTCAAGGGTAGGTTGTGCCGCGGGATCCGAACCCGTTTGTACGGCACAGTAGAGAGAGTATATGATAGCTTATTATATTTCTTTATTTAGTAAACATCACACATAAGTTAACGAAGGAATAGGTATAAGAATTAAGTATTTCTATTTTAAGTCTTCTATCAGAAATATAAAAGAGTGATTTCGGGCCAACTACAAAATAAAAGACTTCTGTATTGTTTATAACTAAAGATATGGAAAATTCTTAATAATCGTCTCGTTTCGATACTATTAACAAATTTACAGAACAAACAATATTAAACAAATGAATTTTGTACATATCGTAGATCGGATCAGCTTTTAACACAATTAGGTTTTGCTACTAATTGTAGCAGTATCGTTATCTCGTAATGACTACAACTGATCAGTTTTCATTAGAAAATGATATTGCCAGCAATAAATATACTGTTGCATATTAATTAATAAGTATCCTTTTCATGCCTATTTTTTAGTTATTTATCCTGGTAATACTATGTTAAGTAATAAGTTTAAATCAAATCAAAATTTTCAATTCAAATCGAAGGTAATCAAATCTATACTAATATTGTAAAGAGGAGATTTGTATTTTTGTATGTATTGAAATAACTCAAAAACTACTGTGCATATTTTAAAAAATTTTTCACCTTTAGGAAGATAATTTATATGTAAGTAACTTAGTTCAATTTCACTTGGGCGAAGTCGCTTGCACTGGCTAGTCAAAATAATCTTACTACTTAATATTATAAATGTAAAAGTTTGGATGGATGGATGGATGGATGTCCGTTACTAAGTGGTATAGATATAAAACATGAACTAGAAGAGTAAAGGTTACTATTTGAATTTTTAAAATTCCTTGTGGACGGAATTGCGTAACGACCAATAAAATAATAAAATTGAAACTTACAATGAAGAATCAAAAGCTGTTGCTTATATGTTTAAAAAAGCATGCAGCGTACTGATATTAAAACTCAACAGATAATATACAGTTTCATACGAAAAGGTTCATAAAATAGATACCGAGAATAGGATAGAATATAGAGCAGTCGTTAACAAAGACATTTTTAATGAGGCGCAAGGGTAAACCAGTAACCGCAGTACACAACGTAGCTTAATTCGTTGCTGCAATAGCAAATCACCGCGTGGTAGCTTAAAATCT
Source organism: Papilio polytes (assembly GCF_000836215.1). Taxonomy (NCBI): domain Eukaryota; kingdom Metazoa; phylum Arthropoda; class Insecta; order Lepidoptera; family Papilionidae; genus Papilio; species Papilio polytes. The sequence continues at coordinate 46,846 of NW_013526915.1, read as the reverse complement.
GATTACACTGATTTGTGGTCAGGCGATGCTGCGTCGCAACGTTTCGTGCTGTTTGCAAACGAAATATATTGCTCGCTATTTTTTGATGCTATGCGAATATGTATCTTCAATTTAGATAGACAAAATATCCGCCTCGAAGGACCATTTCTGATAATTATATTAAGGTCTGTAAACATTTTTGTAATCAAAACAGAACCTTTGTAATTAAAAAGTGAGTACTTGTATAATAAAAATAAGATCCGTTAAAAAAGGAGTTAATTAAGAGATAATAACAAAAATAAGGAGAGGCTCATACGGAGAGTAGTTCAAGGAATTTTGTTGTATAGAATTGTACTATTGTACTGAATGCATTTCAAAATCAACTTCAATTTTCCTGTAAACACATCGCATTGACGTGAACATCAAAGAGCAAATGGGCTTTGCTCATGGCGGCTCTGTTTAGTGCGCAAACAACTTGTGTTTCCTATCTCAACGGTAAATTATCCAAAACAAAAGTAAAAGTAAACGAGAATTGTTAGTATAAAACGTATCGTTGCACTGTATTCACTAAACTTTTTAGTCTTTTACATTTTAATTAATTTACGTTAACTAATATAAACGATTCTCTAACACTGCATATTTCTTGTTGTGGAGTTTGTAAAATATTATCGGGCTATATGAACACAAAGCGCTGTTTGATAGAAAATATAGAAATATTCATTATGGTACGCTATTCGTTGGATGCCGTGCTATTGAGACATAAATCTAGGATACAAATGTAATAGAAGGAGAGTTTTTTGTTTGTTTAGTAAAACAAGTTGTGCACAATAATTTCGTCGTTCTTTAAGTAAGTAATGTTCCAAACATGTGAAGTGAATAGAGGCATTGTGAATAGAAACATGATAGAGATGGGAATCATAATTTTCCCGCAACATTAGACAATAGTTAATCGGATTTCGTTCAGGAATCCAATATTACATTCACATCATTATTACGACAATGAAAATTGTGAGCTTTAGTAATCAATTTCAAGATAGATGGATAAATGTTTTCTATTTAAAATCAAAATAACTACGATGAAAACTTTTAAAAGAAACTTACATTACCCGTGATGTTCTTTAGATTTAGAGTGTTAATTTCATTTATGTTTAATGAAAATATTCATCAAGATAATGAACAGTAAAGAAATTTTAGTCTAAGCTATACGTTGATAACTATTGCAAGCGATATTTTTAAACATCTGTCAATTTAGTTTGGTGGGATCGTGGTCAAGCGCTAGCTTAAAAAACTTAAAAAAAAAAGTGCAATAAGTTATAAGTTGGTCTGGCCCGACTAGCCGAAAGGTAATATTTTACGAATGTACGATCTATATGATTAATGATCATGCATATAGGTACAGATTTTTGTTTTTAATTACTAAACATCTAGAATGAAGAAAAAAATGTCAAGTTAAGTACACAGACAGAGGAGTTTTCTTTTATGTTTATTACTTGTGTCTATGAGCCTAGGATACCATTTTAGATAGACTGCCGTTCAAGGTATTGCAAAAGGGTCAATTGTCAGATCATAAAACGGTCATTCATACCGGCTTATAATTTTGAGTACATCATTTAATAAGAGTTCAATCACTTAAGAGTATCATCGAGACAAAACAATGAATTTTAAGAATATAAACCGACTGAAGGGGCAACATATTGTCTGGTTTTATCATTCGTTGCCAGATCCCCATTGTGTCTGTAAAGTTAAATTATTCGATTCTTTCGTATGAAATGAAGGGAAAATTTTATTCGAAATGTTTTCTTTGAGGTTATTAATACAAAGAGGGTTTCGAAGCTACATTATGTAAAGATATGCGTAATCAATTGTTCATAGAATAACGGTAAAAGCGGTCAGGAATCTGAATGAATATTAAACAATTCTCTCTTTAAATAGCAGTCTCGACACTCTATTGACTTTAAGATTCATTAGCGAGCGTAGGTAATTAAAACCAGCAATGCAGAAAAACAAGGATCATGTTTTATGCACGTTTTCTTTTTAAACTATAAACATTAATAATGATTATGGTTAAACAACAAAGGTTATTTCTTATTGGTTAAACATTTAATTCACTCGAACAAATTTTATACCAATACTTTTGTGTCGTATCTGTTAAAAAGTAGTACAAATATTTTTGGATAAATCGATATGAATACGTATCAAAGAATACGTGAAGGAAAATTAAATAATACTTCTACAGTACGAATTAAATATTATTGTATTGAACGGAAATGAGGGCAACGTGATTGAATTTCTGAACGCAACTTCTGTACAACCTTCGTTAATATATGTAAAGTAATTATAAGTTTCAGGTCACTAAGATATTAATACTTTATTACTGCGATGTAATCTATCTACACTTCCATATAAGGTTTAAGAATATATTTATTTCCTTAATAAGAATTACAAAATTCACTTACTTAAGGAACTTATTTATCTAACATTTATATTATTATATAATGCAAGCATACACAAAATATAACAAAATGTAGGTAGTAAAAAAAAAAAACTATTGAATACAAACAGGTAAGTACATGTGTAAAGTATTACTAGATGCGATATGCAATATTACATTTTAAATGTTTGTTGTAATTACTAAATTGTACCTAATAGTTATATTAATATAATAAAGCGTAAACACACACTACTTTGTGGCGTAAGATCTTAGAAATTGTAGCATATTATTGATTAATACTTTTTTTTAATAAAAAGCTCTACACTGGCCATATATTTTCACGCTATTAAACTTAGGGGATAAATAAAATTGAGAAAACCTTCATTTAGGACAGGGACCATAAACTTCAAACTGCCAACATTAAGGAAGCAAGGTTATTATGGTAAAGGTCATTTTGACATTTGTAATTGAGAATTTGACAAATGTAAACAATAAAATAAAGATTTTCATGCGGATGAAGTTGCACGGGAACAGCTGATATAAAATAAATAATAACGATAGTTAAAGTCAAAATCCATTAATAAATCTTAGCGTAACTATTTGTGTTAATCCTTTGAATAGTCTAAAGATATACAGATTATTTGCAGACCAAAGAGAAGGATTTACAGTTTTTATAAAACTATCGGAAACTCTTACATTCATTTATTTTTCGACTATCAAAAGTGTAGAAGAGATAAGATTGATTTGAATTCAAAATTAAAATTGTAGTTTCAGAATAATGTGTAAAATATTAATTTTTTACGCTACTGATTTTAACACGCTTGTTCACGAGCCTAGGTCATTGCTTGCCCCGAGGCTCTGTAGTATTTATTTTTCAGGACACCCGTTTTGGGAAATCATGCGTGAAAGCAAATAAGCGATGAATTTTATACGAGGCAAAAATACCTGCATTGCTGTAAAACGTCTAAAAGGCTAAGCTAATAAACAGTTTGCTCGTTATATTCCCTTTATCACAAAACTCCGCGTAAGATAGTCTAACCAAGAATATAAGAATTCTGACCTAAGAGCGCTTCAATCGTCTTCTGAATATACATCACTTTCTATTTGAAAGACCAACCAAATGAAATAGTTCCATGTTTTACCACAATACGACAAGGGTTATTATATTACTGGTCAGGTTATAACTTTATTATTGGTATTTTCTAATGCTAAATATTAGTAACTAGCTTTCGCCAGCGATTCTGTCTGCGTGGGATTAAAAAACAAAAGCAAGTAGCCTATATGTTCTTCCAGACTATCCTCTACATCTTGGCCAAATTTTATCGAGATCCGTTCAGCTGTTTAGGCTACAGTCTAACAAACCATCCATCTAAACTTTTGCATTTATAACATTAGTAAGATATGACAATATCTTCTGTGTGGAAACCCGCAGTTAGATTAATGTATGTTTCTTTAGAAACAAAAGTTTCGATTCGAATAGTAGTGCTATAATTACGAACGTTTCGCTGACGAGTCGAACCCAAGGGATGAATAATGGCAAGCTTACTGCGTGTTGTAAATTAAGCTTAAATTTACAATGTGCCGTGAGTTCGAACGTCGACACACAAAACACTATGTACAGATTTGTTTTTGTACCGCTTTTTGGAATACAATAAAGAATTTTTATTTAAAAAAACAGACAGACTTTTAAAAAGCCGACAACGTATTTGCAGTTAAATCGATGTTGCGGAAGCCCATGGGCCTCAATGATTACGTTATGTTTGCAACTTACTGGAGTTTATTAAAGTCGATTTTAACTATTCGTAAAATTATGCATATACATTTCTGTAATATGACTGAGTAGAGACTTTAAATTTATATGTACCATTGCTTTTAGTAGAATATAATGACTGTAACAAGGACATTCTAGGGCAGGGGTGGCGAACATTTATGCATCAAAGTGCCATTTTTTTAAGAAATGTTTAATGCGGTCTTAGACGTGCCATCAAATTTTGACTGATGTGCCAATTCCATGATGCATGGTAATAACATCGCGTTCGCTATTTATATAACACCAACTTCATACTTCTCTTTAGTGTTTTTATGATCATCGACATCAAAAATTGTGTCGTGTACCATTTATGGCACGCGTGTCAGTGGTTCCCAATCCCTGGTTTAGGGCATTCGTAAGCAAAACAAAATCATCGTCATACAGACATCTAAGTATCTGAACTATGCAAAAATACTAGTACATACTTTAGTTCAGCTTTTAATGTATCCAAGTATAGTAAAAACTTCATTTATATCTGACGTGTAGAACTTAATTTTCGTTCACGTGTGCAAATGAAGACTGTAGCGGATGTGGTGCTCGTAAATTGTAGTACGTGGCGTTTTTCCGCTTCCACGCCGACTGTTGCCCGTAATTCCACCTCAAATTTATATTTACCATTTAATTGGTACATGTGGAACAAGTTTTCTTTAATTCTACGTTATTTATTGACGAGTATGTTGTTTAATATTGTTTCAAGTTAGAACAAAAATACATTTGTTAATGTCATACATTATTGCTACAATTTTAATGGACAATTCTCTTTTCTTTAGGTTTATTATAAAAACGTAAAATCAACTCATTGCAAAGGCAGTTTTTTGCGGCTTAGCTTGTGAAAATGGTTCTGGGACTCTTTTATCCCTAATAAGGTGTTTAGCGTTTCCCTTGTAATATACGAGGTAAATTAACAGGAGTGCATGAAATGTTAAACAGCGGTAATTTCTGTGCCGTAGCGGGAAACGAATGACTTAAATTTACGAGCAACGCTTCCGCCATGATTTGCGTACGCCGCAAGGTGCCTCTGCCTGCCAGGTATTTGTTTGGTTTTTGTAATTAAAAAAAATAAGAAAGAAGTATTTATTAGATAAGTCTCCTTTATTTAATCTCTTGGAGCGATTGTGCTAAGTATAACTGTAGTACTAAGGAAGTAGAAACTAGAAATAAAAGCTTTATTGAATGATGAATGTTGAGATTAATAATTTTATAACAGTTTGGATTTTTGTACGACACTTGTTTATATTTTAGAAGAAAGAGTTTGTTGACTAATTTGTTAGTGGAAATAAATAAAAATTTACTGCTAGAGTTCTTGTTTAACAAAGCTTTGAGCTTGAAGCACAGAACTTTGTAGTTCGTTAACTATTAACAAACTACAAGTTAAAGTTTTATACTCAAATTTACTTTCATTTGTAAGTTAGTCACGGAATATCCGCGAGCTTACCTTAATTCCTAATTCAGTTAAGATTAATCTAAACGACTGATGAGATTTAATTAATTTTTTAAACAAGTTAACAAATTGTTACGTATCTAATTTATGAAATTGAACATTTCTTTACCAGTCTTTAGCTTGTTTTTCAAATATAATTACAAAAAATAATGTTAAGAAGTTTTAGTACAATTATTTCGATAGTTAAAAGCCACTCTTAAAAACAACCTTTATTTAGTTTCGTCGCCTTCAATTAACCGCGTCGTGACAGCGGCTTATTGTGAAGCGACTTATATAAATTGAAATCAATTAACCTCAATATTGATCGCGTCACTGTTTTAAATTAGAACTAAACAAACAATATCATTAAATAAAGTAGAACTAAGCTACCATTCTCCTTAAGTCGGGTAATAACGAAGCAATTTGGATAAAAATTCATTCAATTTCATTTATTTGCTTTCCTAAATCTGGCAACAAAATTAAAAACATGAAAACGATTTTTTTTTATCGAAATACAAAATGAAATAAACATGAAGAAGCCCGAAAAGGATGATCCCGTGTCGCTTTAAATAATTAACATAAAAAAGGAGAGATTCCATTTTGTAAGGCTACCTGTGATGTTTTTGCGTTGGATTTAAAAGTAAAATTCACGGAATTTTAAAAGTATAGTAAAACATTTGTATCCAATGTCAAGGTAATAAAAAGATCTACATCAGGTAATAAATCAATTTCAATTGTTTTTCAGTTTATCGATTGTTTACATGTAACTAAAACAAACCAACACCTGTTTGTTGTACACATGTTTCATTAACATTGAATGGAATTCATTTGTTCGCATGTCATAGGTTAATTAAAAACAAACAGAGCAGTGTGTACCGGTCAACCGGGGTCCTCTAGAGGCCGAACGTGTTTACATCGAAGTGATTCTACATACATTAAAATAAGCCGAACTCGGAATAACTAGAAAACAAATTTGATACACTAATATTACTATTATTAAACATTAAAGTTATTTTTCCATTTAAAATTAGTTCGTAATAAAAAGTTTTAAGAATACTGTCGCTTAAAAGTTCATCAACCTGCATAGGATATGTGACACAGAGTAATGTTACCAAAGAGCCATAGATTAGTATAATTTAGACAAGTCTTCATGCACAGATATACTACCAGAGACAGTACTGCAGATAACTTACGGTTATATACTCATATATACATACGTAGATATGACTTGACGGAGAACTCATGTCTACTAAGTGGAAATAGTGCTGATAAGAATCAATAGTAATCTATGATGAAGAATCTCCATTATTGTGAATAGGTGTAACGACAATATTGCGATCCCTTATCTATTCTTTGGAGAAACAGAGATAGTAATAGTGTGATACGATGGTACATTTGAAAAACAATGTTATTGTTAAAGTCATCAAACAAATGCATTCAATATTAGATGATTTAACTTAATGTCATTTTTGTTTGGCAGCATTTCATAACATATTTGTTTTTCTTATGTCCTCAGCACGGAATATCCTAAGTAAACTTATTCGTAATGTAGTGGACATATAACCTATAAAACGCTTACTTCTTTATATTGCTTGCTACTATTCAAAAATGTAAATATTATTAAATTACGTTTCAAAAAATACAGTAAACATTTATAACTTATTTTATAACTAAAACATTGTGGATTAAAAACGACTGTAAAACAAATGAAAAGTAATTACATTTAATTGTTGCTGTACGCAACTCTGGCAGGTAATAAAATTCTATTGATTCTGGCGTATGTTTTAATATTCGTCAGATAAAAAAATAAAACATTGAACCTTTTTCAATTCGAATAAAATGTTGAATATTTTTAAGGGATAGAGAACATGAGAATAGATTAGGTGTTCAAAAGGGAAATGAAATGTCATCGTTTGATATTAATCGCAGTAAATTGTTCTCAGGCCATTACCTTTTCCAATTTCAAAAGTGATCTTTGTTAAATTAAAAACCGTTTCCAGATATGTTATAAGATGTGTATAAAAATATAAGCAATAAGGTTTCCTTTACTTTGCTTTCGATATCTATTTCGGTATCGCATACCTTCGTTTCAAATAGAAATCATACATCAATGTCAATCAATAACCAATTCAATTCATTTCATCATTCTAATTCAAGGAACAAATACGCTTTGTCTTTATTTTTTCTGTTTTGACTGCACTGCACTCAAAGATCTCTCTCTCTCTCTCTCTAAAATAAAAGACAATTCATGTGCAAATGATAATGTCTGTTAGCAGTGATCGCTTTTCAAGTTTAGCGAGTTCCGGTGGCCGCTTTATTGTTTCCCACCTTATACTACGAAAGCCACTATTTTAAAATATTACAATTGTTGTGTTCAATGTATGCAATATGCGCAAGATTTCTAAAACTGCGATAGTTGAGGTAATAACATGTGTTCAAGGAGTTTTTACACGTTTTTAGAGTCAAGCCATTAGAAAAGAAGAAGAAATTGAATTATTCAAAATTAGAACACATCGTTGACGTCATCACTTTTTTATAGTCTTTTTCTGTTCATATTTTATCATTACACATGTCTCCGTTAAAAATAGTTTTATTTCTAAATCTTTTACGATATACAATATGTATTAACCAAACAATCTAAATGCAGTTGTTACTCGATTATTGCATCTATAGTACTATTTCCAAATATATCTGACTTATTTAATATTGATTTAAGACATGCCAGTAATAGAAACATATTGTACAAATATATCCCGCAAGTGCAGCGAACATGTCATAGAACTCGATCGATAAGACAAACAACGTCCGGGTAACCGAAATAGATAATATTTCAAAATTTAGTTTCTATTAATTTTAGTTGGTAAAAAACAATGAATGCTTGGTTCCAGAAAATTTCCATTTATTTTATTGTTACCTAGTGATTCATTAGTGTTAAGTTGATATTTTCAACTGAGTCAAACTCTAGTTATTTAGTTCGGAAACGAATTTCACGTTATCGAACAAAAACACTAACAACGGGTAAATGTAGCTGGGAAACCGGCCATAAGTCAGATAGATAGTACATACATTCCCAAATAAATTATTATTCTCATGTAAGCTGGACAAAAACATATTTAATTGAAGAAGAATCGGTTCAAATATATAGGACGCAATTTCCATGTTACGCTTTTGTTAATGTACACCACTTTTGTAATAAAACCCTTTTAACATTTCTAAATAAATCAGGACAATTTTGGAAAATGACTATAATTAATTAAATTTTTTATTTAAAAATTGTGACATTTTGGCAAGTCCAGTGATGTTCATGTAAAAACAAGAGACATTAGAATCCTCGGTCGTCTACCGACTATAAAACAAAAATACGACAAACAAAAGAATGTACACAGCTGCACTTCTTAGATGTTCCAGCAACTTGAAATTTAGAATCACTTCAAATAGTTTATTATATTTGCACAATATTGTTTAATCTCTTACCGACAGCGCAGCAGACAATAATACTAATTTTTATACTCAATCAAATAACTCTTTTTTAACTTATATATATCATACTTCATACTTCATACTAATATTATAAATCTGAAAGTTTAGATGGATGGATGTTTGTTAGAGTTTATAACCAAAACGGCTGAACGGATTTCGATGAAATTTGGTATAGATGCAGAGGATAATCTTGCGGACGGAGTCGCGTGCGAAAGATAGTTTACAATACCAAACTATATGTATCACATCTTAAACTTTGTACGCTTCTTTTTCTTACTATATCTGTTTTTTACTATATCTTTTGAATAACAAACCACGCAAAAGTCTTTGTGGCCAGTATGCAACCTGTTTTGCTTTATTCAAACTTCTTGTCAGCCAAAGAGGTTGTATTTTACGTTGAATAATTATATAGCTCAAAAATTATAAGTAAAATATAGTAATAATATTACTCCTTTATTTAGTAATATCCATATAATTTATTAGTAATGTGAAATTATAAAAAATGTTTAAAACAGTACATTTTAAAGTCTCTATTGGTTGTCAGTGCGCCTTTGAATCTGCTTTCCGACAATTCTTTAATGCACATCGTCGAAAGCACTTTAAATAATGGCTGTACATTACTCTCTTGTATCCGAGTTTTCATAACCCATTTTAATAAAAGTAAGTCTTACTTTATTAATAAATAACAAGAATTTTTTATTTAAATATTAATTTAATAATGCTTTTTTAATCTTAAATAGAATAGAACTGTAGACAATTAGTTAGTCTAGTTTTTTAGCAGATGTAAAATGTCACGTAAACTTTGTACCTTTTTTTAAGAAAATTATGAAATTGGAACAACGTGAAATTAGGCACAGGTTAACTTAATTAAAAAAATGTATGAAGCTATTCGAAAAAATGTTAGTTTTGTATCTGACGGTCGTATTTCGACCAATAGGCGACCACTAGGGTCACTAAATAGAGCCGTACATAACTTTAGAGAAAATACTTAGTTATACAATTACTAACTTACTAAGTTGTGACGAGGGTTTATTTGGATTCAGAAAGTTATAAGTTTTACTAAGCGTTTGACAACAGTAGGCGACAAATTACTTAAGTTGAATTACAGCTTACATGTTACCACTTTATACCAAGATTTTCTTTTTTAATTTCATAGTAATAATACATTTGGTACAAAAGTATAATTGAGTTAAAGTATAAATGTTAATCCAAGTTTTATCATAATTGAAAACGTAATGGCTGAAATATAATTACGGGGACAGAATCGAGCTAGGGCCATTTAATTTCCTTTTGTTAGTGTAAATCTCTTTCATATTTTAACCCTTTCAACGATTTTTACCGTCATAAATTTAATGGCTATTGCGGGAAAGAACAAATTAAATTATTTAAATAAAATGAAACTATAATTATTTCGAATTGGTTTAAACTTACCGGTAACAGTAAATGTACCTTTTTATGCAAGCTTACAGTGGGCACTTATTTCAATTAATGTACAAATCGTTATCTATATGCTGGAGTAACAAGGGGCTTGCAAAATTTAATTCCGAAGGTAGATCATAGACATGGTATCTTATCCTCCGATGTGGGCGTGCGTACAGAGATAATGAAATAACAATAGCGTAATATCAGATACACAGTCATTCAATCTTTAGTAAAACTACACAATACGATCTAACCGGATTGCAAAGATTTACAGAGATTAACCAATTGAATTTATACGTGCGTGATAGATAGGACAAAATAGTGTTATTTATTAGAACCTTTGATGTTAAAATGTGGTACTTAATACCAACTGAGATAAAATGATAATTA
>NW_013526915.1:0-35299 GCF_000836215.1 Papilio polytes | reverse complement strand
AATGATTCTTGAAACTAAATTAGATGTTTGACTCTCTAAATTACTGTAGTTGTAGCATTTACTTATTGAATCTGAGTACGATTCTAACATGCGCATAACCGAAGCACATTACTCCACCATTTAATAACAACTGTCATTTCTTACTCGATCGCCGCCTTGACAGTTTTCGCATGAAAACACAAATTCAAAACAATTTCAAGTATTACCTGCAGTCAATATTATTATTTAATAATAACTTCAAGAGCGGGCGCACACTTACGGACACGGACTAAACTATCGCAAAACTGTTATGCTATCGTCGATTGTTTCGCAGTCCATTGAACTGAATAGTTGCACAGCTAAAAATCGAGTAGTGGGCGTACCTCCATATAAGCACATAGGAATCAAAGTGCGACTAAACATTTGTGGGATAGTTTAACCAAAGGTGTACGCGCTCTAATTGTTCAAAAATTAATCCTTTCGAACCGTTACAATTAAGTTAATTTAATCTTTAATTTGAGAATACTTTTGTAATTTTAATTAGTAAAAATAAAGTACTGTGTGATCAATCTTGTCGAGACGAAAACAAAATAAACATTAGTCTACGGAATAAGAATGAAGAGATTAATTAACACCATTACTAACTCGTAACTAGGGTCGATATAGGCTTAGAAAGTTATTTCTTTGACGCAGAATGTGAACTAACAACGGTTGACAATAAATTACTTGTATTAAAATCATTAAAAAGATTGATTACTTCAACTTTTCAATTTTAACATAGAAAATTTATAATATCTCAGGCAAAAGTAGACCTTACATGTGTTAGAACAAAAGTCGATTATTGATTAATTAAAGAACCTTAGAATTTGATGCAAAACGCGCAACCAATATTGTAACTTTTATTAAGAGGTCTAACAGAACTGCATCCATAGGTTAGAGAAAAATCCTACTATGTTTTATTTTACATTAAAACTAGATGAGGCCCATGACCCTGTCCACGTGCTCTACATCTGTGCCGAATTTCATCGAGATCAGTTTAATTGTTTAGACAGCAAACTCTAACAAACTTCCTTACACCTTAACTTTCGCATTTATAATATTAGTAAAAAGTACGATAACAACAAATTCCACTTTATTAAATTAAGTGCTATGCTAAGTATTCCAGATATAAGAATTTTATCGAGAAATTACAGGAAAACTGGGCTTTTATATTTTCATTATTCTACAGTGCCATTTTTTCCTCTGACCGTTTATCTATTGTCTAGTCGTCTGGAACACTCAAACCAGGTTAAATTCTCTAAAGTAATATAAGATTTTACATTTGTTTTATTATCCTCTTGGTTGAAATGACATCAAAAATATCCAATGTAGTTGCTTGCAATGAGACGATACAAGTTCTCTTAACAACGTGGAGTATAAACTATAAATATAAAGTGATATACCATTTCAGAATTGATTTCATTTTAATAGCATTTAATTATTCTTAGCTTTAATTAGTCAGTATTCGTAATGTGAAGGTTTAATCGATTGATAATTATTGCTATTGACACAATCCACTACAGCATTTTTAAAAATAACATCACTGTAACCACAGATATCAATATTACATTTTGTCCAGTATTGCATGTAAAAGATAGTGCCCGCTTTCAGTGGAAGTGCCCGCTTTAACATCTTAGCACAAATGGGACGGCACGTCCGGTGTAATACCACGACCACACAGAAAACAGGCGTGAAATTGAACCAATTCCGTGTTTCGTCTGATGAGTGTAGTGCCGGAGGCCTAATTTAAGTCCCTTTCTCTTTACCACCCTTCTTTCATAAGGAGAGGATAGGAAGGGGAATGGATTTGACGGAAGAGGAGATACATAGGAAGGAGAAATATTCTCTTTATGTGCGTCTCCTCCTCTGTCGGATAAGGGTAGGCAACGCATCTGCAATTGCGGATGTCTATGGGCAGCGGTCGCTTCGCCATTTTGGCGGATTCAGGTGGCCGTTTGCTCGTTTGCCACCTTATGTTATAAAAAAAAGATAATTTAAGAATTATAACCTGAATTTTATCGACTACCCAATACTAGGCCTCACAATTGGACATCTAAGCTGTTTTAATTTCCCCGGCCAAGCTGTTTAGATTTCCCCGGCCAAGCCTGTGCGTCTCGAGAAAAATAACCTCTTTTTGACCGACTTCCCAAAAGAAGGAGGTACTCGATTCGTCTGTATGATTTTTTTATTACCTATACCTAAATCTTGAAGAATAAAGTACAGGCTTCCATTTCATAAGTTGATAGGATTAATCATACATTATAAATGCGGAAGTTTAGATGGATGGATGGATGGATAGGTGGATGTTTGTTAGAGTTTGTAACGTAATTTACAACCTAATTTTAGTAGGCCTCATTTTAGTCCCTTTCCCTTTCCACCCTTTTCTTAAGCGGAAAGGATGGGAAGGAAAAGTGTATTTGACGCTGGAGGAAACGCATAGTAAGGGGAAATATACTCTTTATGTGCGTCTCCTCCTCCGTCAATGAAGGGTAGGCAACGCATCTGCAATTGCGGATGTTTATGGGCAGCGGTCGCTTTCCATTTCGGTGGATTCAGGTGGGCGCTTGCTCGTTTGCCACTTTACATTATAAAAAAAAGAACGTAAAAGACTGGACCGATTTCGATAAAATGTGGTATAGATGTAGAGGATTGATTACATGAGTACGGAGTTGGGAGCGAAAGCTAGTAAAGCATAATTATCTCATTTCTTAGTAAAATTAAGATTTATTTCAATTCTTAATTTGACTACGTTTAATTTAATTGTTCTACGAATTTAAGTTAACATAATGAAGTTTTAAGGGACGATTATTTACTTTTATTAAAATTAACTTGAAATATTCGTTGTAAATAATTTATTTCCAGGTCATGTTTTTATTAACTTTTAATACGTTTTTGATAAATAATTTAGCGTTACCAACGAAATGTTATTTGAAACGATACTCTAATATAAATAAAACCTTTTCGTTCAATTTTACTTGTTATTTTCTCGCATTGCTGGAAATCGTAATTGATATCAGTTTCGTCTTATTATTGTAGCCATTACGCCAGATGAAAAGTGAGTTTTAATCTCCAGATGATACAAATGACAAATGAAATATATTTTGAGAAAACAATATTTTAAATAAAACTAGAGCGCCGACCCGGCTTCGAACGTGTAAATTATTTTTAAATATTTTAAGAATAAAAAAAATCGTTTTCAATGATAATGAACTAAGAATTTTTGGAATACACGATGCAGTTGTTATTTAACTTATTTTTTTAATAAAATGCAAAAATCATCTTTAAAAAAATACTGGCGTACTATGTAGGTATACATTTTTTAGTTTTCCGTTCCGTTGAACTATGACCTCTCGTCTTTGCGAGTTTACACAGAATTTACAAGAAATATTAAAAACAAAAGTAAGCATCATATGTGTTCTTTCACGCTATCCTGTACATCTATACCGAATTTCATCGAAATCCGTTCAGCCGTATAGGCTACAAACTCTAACAAACATCCATCCATCTAAACTTTCGCATTTAAAATATTAGTATGAAGTTTGATTGATAAATCAAGTCAGGTTTTTGGTTAACAGTGAATTATAAATATTATATTATTTGTTATCAACAAGGCTCTCTTTGGATACGTGATGTGGTTTTGTTTCTGTTATGTATTTAACTTTGTGTACAATCCGTTGCCGTATTCGAAATTACAATGAGTATTAAATCTATAGTTAACATTAATTTGCGGTCTAATAGGACAGTATCGGATGTACAGCACAGACGGTAAGTCAATTATGTAGTACAGACTTTGTAATGTTAATGAAATACGAGATTATTGTTATTTGCGTTAACCTTGTGAAAAGTATGTAGTTTGAATAACTGATGAACTTTGCAAAAACAGATACTATTGATGCATATTTTACAATTTTTTCGTAGAAATTTCGGAAACAATGTAAAAGGTATTTTATTTCAATTATCAATCTTATCAATTTCAGTTGTTAAAATGTTCAATGTCTCTGTTTTGTATTTCTGACCGCTACGATTTGACCGTCGGGGGTCATTGACACTAAATATTCGACTTGAACGTATTGTTTCGGATACTTAGATTTTTTTTTATAATATAATGTGGCAAACGAGTAAGAGGCCACCCAAATCCACTGAAATGGAAAGCGACTGCTGCCCATAAACATCCGCAATTGCAGATGCGTTGCCTACCCTTGATTGATGGAGGAGGAGATGTACATAAAGAGGACATTTCCTCTTTCTATGCGTCTCCTCCACCGTCGAATCCACTTTTCCTTCCCATCCTTACCTCTTAAGAAAAGGGTGGAAAGAGAAAGGGACTAAAATTAGGCCTCCGTCACCACACTCATCAAACAAAACGCGGAATTGCTTCCACTTCACGCCTGTTTTCTGTATGGTCGTGGTATTACACCGGGCGAGCTGGCCCATTCGTGCGAAGATGCGGGCTCTACCACTGTTAGATATTTACCCATTGTTATTTTAGAATCAAAAAATGCTTTTTATAATATAATTTTGTGTCCTTTATAAAATATGAGACGAAATTACTATAGATTCGTTTTAAGATATCTCTCAAAATTAATTTTATGACCTCGTATTTCCTTTCTCCCTAAAATGTATTGCAAAAGAAAATGTATGTTAACATTAACAACGTGAAACCGTGTTGTTCCTGGAATTTAATCTACTTCGACGAAGGATTCTTAAATAAACAAGATCTAAAGAATAACGATGGATTATTTTTGTTTTTCTGACAAAAAGGAGGTCGGATAAAGCGCTGTAATAGGTTTTTTTTGACATCAATATATGTTAGGATCGTTGAGCGATAACAATGATATTCCTTTGTTAATGTTAATGTTGAGAAATAATTTAAAGGAAAAAAGGTATCTTGTTTTTTGTAACCTTTGTTTTTACCTCTGTACAGTCAACGGCAAAATACATTTACAAAGCTTTTATAAAGTTTGTAGGATTTTTCAATAATACGAATGCATGTTTACGTTTTTAGTTATGATATACGTCACTATTTTTGTTAGAAATTATGTGTACGGATACGTGTATACATATTTATGGAACTGGAGTTGTAAACTATTTTATGAAGCTCTATAATTGTGTTTATATTTGCAGCTGACTGTACCTTACACAGTAATGTTTTCACTTTTTCTACAAACAGAATATCAGACATGACATACATTCTTACCCCCAATAATATTATCCTCCAATCAGTAGTAATAGAATGACTTTCTAGGTAATGATTGTATGGCTAAATTTTATCAATTTAAAATTCATGTTGGTAAAAGTTTTTGCATTAATGCTTTTTGATATTGCCGAAATATATTTTATAGTCCAAATATATTACATAGTTAATGTCATTTGTTGAACTTTGCAAGCGCTGTTTCAGTAAAGGCTACGCTTAATGAACCGAACGGATAATACCCGCTGTGTCAATTATGATTTATTTAAAGCTAAAATGTAAAAGCTTTTATTATAGTCATATTTACGTTAGAAATTAATAATAATTCAAGTTATAACAGGATTTATATCAAACAGTATTTAATTAAAATTTTCGACAACAGCAACATTACAAGTTATTTGTTCATGTTGATTGTCAATTTTTATTTTTATCTTTGCTAGTTGCTACTTTTATGCTACGCTTTGCTACATGCTACGATCGGTATTGTTGTCAGCACCGTAGAATGCTACGAATCTCGTAGGTATCGCTTACCAGCAGAATTTTTCAAAATTTAATATTGTGTGGGATATAATTTTGATACCACTATAGTTTTAGTTTCGTTTCAATATACTTCAACGGTAAAGGGAATTTATATATTGAAGTCTATCAGTTAAAGACAGTCAGAGTTCGATTCTCAAGGGTTTAATAATAATGTTTTGTTTGTTAATTTTTAAACGCTTGTTTGTTTAGTGTTTATTACTTAGGCGAATATTTTCAATTAACTTAAAATTAACAAGTGTCTTAATATCATTGTGAAAACTACAATTAGAATGGAGTAAAATCTATGTTTTTCTTGTATAAAAATTTCTCAGCGTATATTGTCAATTCAACATGGGATCTCACAATGAAACTAACAATGCGAAGAAAGATTTTTCTATCATGTAACGTCCGTGAGCAATTTCCTTTCTACTCTAATACTTCGCGGATTTGATTCCAATAAGAAAGGGTTGTCTTTTGAGGATTTTATATTTTTAAATTGCTTTCGGATTACATTTCAACAATTTTAATGAATCTATACTATTATAATAAAGCGTAAAAACACACACACTTCTTTGTTGCTTAAGATGTCAGCAATTATAGCATGTTTTTGAATAATTCATTTTTAATAAAAAGCCTTACACTTACGTCATGCTTTAGGCTATACATTTTACGTCTTTAAACTTAGGGGGTAAACATTTTGGATAAAAACCTTGGGTAAGAGACCATAAGTTGCTGCCAACATCAAGAAAGAAAGATTACTAAGGTTTGTCATGTCATGTCATGTTATTTTGACATTGATAATTTGACAAATGTAATCAATAAAATAAAATTTTCATAATTTCATGCGGATGAAGCCGCACAACTAGTCATATAACTTCATAGTTTTTTAATAATTAGTTGCACCTTGCAAGATTCAATGCCAAAGCCTAATAAAAACATTTCTGGTATAAAAGATTTGTTAAAAAAGTTTATTATACAAAATGGACTTAGAAAAAAAATACGATTTGTCTATGTTATCTTTATGTTTTGCTTACAGAGGTAATTCTGCATCGTAGAAGACTGAAATTCAGTGACCGTAATCGTAAAAGAACAAATGAAATGTTACAACCTTGTCTTCTCGTAACAAATAAAATACGTAACGTAGTAAAAGGATACTCGTATAAGTGGAAAAGCCGTTACGTGACTTATACGTGATGCCATCGAACGTGAGGCCACGTAAATGTCCAGCATAACTTGATTTACAGCAAAATTAAGTTACCTACTATACCATGTGAATATAAATCCTACGGTAGTTTTGAAATAAATTTATATAGAAATAGTAACTAGTATTTGGTCAAATAAAAACCATAGAAAAAAAGCGGATTGTTATAAATGGAATAGATTATTTTTTGTGAGTGTTTTTTATTTATTCACTAGCTTTCACCCGCGATTCCGTCCGCGTGGTATAAAAAAAACAAAAGCGAGTAGCCAATGTGTTCTTCCAGACTATGCTCTACAACTATGCCAAATTTCATCAAGATCCGTTCAGCTGTTTAGGCTACAAACTCTAACAAACATCCACCCGTCTAAACTTTTGCATTTATAACATTAGCAAGATATTTTTTTAGCTTTATCTAAAAGAACTAAATGATTTGATTTCGACGTTAGTATTATTTAATAAATACTTATTACTTAAGAACAGTTTTAAACATAATTCTATTTGTCCTAGACTATTCTAGAAATCGCATAGTATGGAATGAAATTATGTTTTAGATAGTATAACCAATTCTTTTCAATTAAATTCTCTCTACAACATTTAGAGTTTCTAGCTAAAAGTTTCCACTGACCACTTCGTAAGAGCTTATGCTCGTTCATTGAAACGTGTGGCCGCGGTAACCTTATTCAAAAAGTAAAGAGTACCGCGATGCAGGTCATCTATACAAAGATACTAGCGAACCACAAACACCACCGGTATCCATTAGTGTTATGAGATTTCTAAGCCGATATTCTATTTGCTAACTTTATCACTTCTGTGTTTTATTTAAACACTAGCTTTAGTTTGCGACTCGGTCTGCGCGAAATGAAAATGTATGTGATGTAAATTTCTATATGTTCTTCCAGACTATGCTCTACATCTATGCCAAATTTCATCGAGATCCGTTAAGTAGTTTAGGCTACCAAGTCTAACAAACATCAATGCAAACATTCGCATTAAAAATATTAAAAAGATTTATGAAAAAAAAACCAATTAAGTACTTCTAAATTTTTTATGTTTATTATGAAACATTTTGTACTGCGTCACTTAGTCATTTAGTGGTAAGAAAAGAGATTCCCTTAGTGTAGGTTTAGTATACCAAATCAATAGCAAGCGGCTTCCCTAATGATTGAATATGGTTATGCTAAAAGTTAAGTATCTAATTCTAGTTTTCTTGTTATTAGGATTTTAAATAAAACGCATAGTTTATATGTAACAATATATTAGCGTATGTACAATATATCCAATTAGAGTAAAAAGTATTGACTTAATATCTAAATAGTAATTTAACACTAGTTTGGAAGCCTGACTTCGCTTCTGCGCCTCAAGTTCACTCACGTCTAGGCTTTTATCGAATATATTCACATCATTGTACTGCAGGTCTTCGTATTTACTGGATATTGCTGAAATTTAATTATTATATTCAAACATGTAAAGTTAAAACCCAATAACAATGTAGCAAATGTTTATTTTACTTTTCGAAATAATGAAAATTATATATACTTAAAATAACAAAGCGTGAACACACTTCGGGGCTTAGGATGTCAGCAAACACATCATATTTTTAAATAATTCTTTCTTTAATAAAAAGCCCTACACTTACGAATTGAGCTGTATGTTTTTACGCTATTAAACTTAGGGGCTAAATAAATTGGATAAAGACATCATGAAAGAAAGGGATCATAAACTACAATCTGCCAACATTAAGGAAGTTTTTACAATTTCATGCGGATGAAGTCGCACGGGAACAACTAGTTAAATAAAAACATAAGTTGCTGTGCTTTCATCTATGGTATATTGAAGTATACTAACTATAAGCCCAACGTAACAGTAAATGTATGTTTTTTTTTATTAATGAGCTAGAAAAACGGTGTTTTAATTTAGAATATTGAACGTTATTTTTCGCTTGGAAGCGTTCAAGTTCCATATTATAATCTTCTTAACGTCGTTTTTCTTTGTCTACTTTAACTTGAAACGTGACTGCGGTATTAAAATACGGGCAAAAAATTAATACCATGATTATTAAGCAACATTGTAAGAAGTTATTGATTTAATTTATTTTTAGTAAAGTCACGATAGTTTTCCTCGGAAAGTTTTACGCGAGTTGCAAGTACATGGATATTGTGCGTTGATATTTTATACGTAGATATTATCATTTTAAAAAATCAGATTTAATTCACATTAATAGTATTTTTATTAAAATACATAGACTACAGACGTTTAGTTTTAATTGAAAATTCTATCTGTCCCCTTTAAAACTATTCGTGAATAGGAAAAAATTACTGTACAGTGCAACTGAACTACTTGTATACATAATCATTCCCATTATATTTTCTTCAA
Organism: Papilio polytes; assembly: GCF_000836215.1. Taxonomy (NCBI): domain Eukaryota; kingdom Metazoa; phylum Arthropoda; class Insecta; order Lepidoptera; family Papilionidae; genus Papilio; species Papilio polytes. Next base: position 25,997 of record NW_013526915.1, on the reverse strand, counting down.
CTAATATCCGACATAGGAGGGAAATAAGCCTACGAGATTGCATGGATCGTTATTGACTTTTCCAATCCTAACGATTCTTGTGAACGCGAAATATATGATTTTATTGGTTTTTTATGTTTGCTGAGGTTTCATAGCTTTTATGTTTACTTTTAATCGCTTTCTACAAATCACGTGTGGTAAGACTTTAGTTTATTGCTTCTGTAAAATGTCTTTGAAGTTCAAGTAACGGATAGATAGATTTTATATGGTTGGGGTTGATCATTTTATGTTACTATTACTTACTTAATATCAAATTAAAAGCTATGCAAAAAATATTACCCGTTTTTGGTAATAGTATAGATTTACTGTTTGATTAAAATTCTCGAATGAATGGAAAAAAAGCGCGAATAAATAAAACTAACTAAACGTAGTAATCGTTTTTTTTTAATTATGGTGTTATTTCGATTTAGTAAATTTTCCAAAACATGTTAAAGGTTATTGATCAACTTACGATATAACTTTATACTGCCGTCGGTGTCTCCGAGAGAGTTTTTCGATACGCATGTATATGTACCATAGGAATCTCTGTTTACTTTTTTAATTTTTAATTTCATATCCACTTCATAGCTTCGATCGATAGCTTTTATTTCGTATTTCTTGTCATCTGTAGAAAAGTAACAAAATTCAAAATTATATTGGATATGGATATTATTCTAGAACGTAGAAAAATACTCACTTTGTGATATAATACGACCGTTAAACGTCCAATAATTGATAGAGTTAGGGAATGCTTCTGAATGACATTCTAATACAATTGATTCTCCATCCAAACTTCCTACTAGTTGATTCTGTATAGTCATTATTGGTGGAACTGTAAAAAAGTCTCGATTAGTATCAAAACTAACAAGAGTTTCAATTCAAAATTTATTGTACCTAGCGCAAAGTCCAAATTGTAATAAAAATTGTACGATTTTTCAATATTTCGAAAAATTGTTTGACACTATTAGAGTTACTACGAATTAGGCTTAGGCCGAATAGGCACTTGAAGTGTTAACTTACGTTATCAGGCTGTTGGTACTTAAACTTTGAATGTAAAGAAAACAGTTATATGTATTAAGGTAAATAAGAGGTGTAACTGTGTGTCGCTTTGTTATAATATACTTACAATGTACAATTAACGTGATTCTCTTGCTAACTGAAGGCGGCACTCCATTACTGGCTATACAAAGGTAAGCACCCATGTGCATACGTGATATCTTCACTATTTCTAACTTTGATCCGCTTATTGATTGATCTGTAAATAATGCCTAGGAAATAAATTAAATGAGCAATAGTCTGTAGCCAACACATCGAATATGCTGTAAAAAGATGCTTCTTTTCCAATGAACTCGGTGTTATTTTTATTACTAGTGTACACTATGCTAACTGCTTAGTGTAGGTTTGAATACTATGAGATTATATCGAGATACACACACTACTCGATTTTTAGTTGTGCAACCAAACTGTTGAATAGGCTGCGAAACAATTGACGTTCGCGTAACAATTGTGCTATAGCGTAGTCAAAGGTGTGCGCTCACTCTTAGTCTTTGCCCATGACGAACACCGAGCACTGGTAGGGCGGCCATCTTGAGAAACTGGCAGACTGTCAGTTCGATTTGAGTCGCGATAGGGAGCGCACGCGTCGTCGTCAAATCATTATCTTAATCGAAACATAGCATAACGATCTACAATTATTTAGTGAAAATACGGATTGTTATATTGAGGATTACAAATACACTAATGATTAAGACAGTTATTTTGTAGAAATATCTCGTTTGCTTGTAAGAAAATGACATAAAACACTTAAAAATACCTGATCTTAGTCGAAAGACTTTATATAATAATGAAAATTAACTAAAAAGCCTGTTACTCCTTTCTTTGGAGTTTGGTGTAATTATTTACTATCTATTTTATGGATTAAAATTAACAAGAAAGTATTTAAGGTACAAATAGTTGTAATTTGAAGTAAAAATACAAGTTACGGTTAACTATCTCCAGATTATGCGGCAGTGAGAGCGTTAATGTATGTTGTGGATGTGCGAGTAGTTGCAGAGAAGCTTTCCCTGTATAACATACTTCCCGGAGCACTCCTTTTAATGTAAAAAGTTTTATAAGTTCAAACTTCCTCATTGACGTTGTGTAATTTATTCGGAACAACTTGTTAACATTTGATATAAAACATTCTCATGGTCATTACTATCCAAATACACTGTTTTATTTAATGAATATTCTGACTTAGAAATTAATATTAAAATTAAGTAAACAACAGAAAATAATACCTATAAAATGCAAGTTGATTCAAATATATAGTGGCATTAAAAACGAGTGTTTTTCTTATATAACGAGTATAAATGGCAAACGAACAAGCCACCTGAATCCGCTAACCGTAGATATCTGCGATTGCAGATGCTTTGCCAACCATTAATCTACGGACGAGTAGACGCAGAAAAAGAGGATATTTCCCCATCCTATGCGTTTCCTCCACCTTCAAATCCACTTTTCCCTCCCATCCTTGCCTCTTAAGAAAAGGGGTTGAAAGGGAAAGGGAGTAAAATTGGGCCTACGGCACGGCACCACACTCATCAGCCGAAACGCGAATTTGCTTTCACATCACGCCCATCTTCTGTGTAGTATTAAACCGGGCGATCCGGTCCATTCGTGCGAAGATGTTAAAGCGAGCTCTACCACTGTTAACAGTGTAGTGTATCCAAAAACTTTGACCTTACTTTGTACATCACTGAAGTTCTTCGTATCAAGTAGATCTCCGGTTTCCTTTCTCCAAATAACCGTGGGCGTGGGCACGCCGTGGGCAGCACAACGTAAAGTTATATTAGAACCTTCTAACACAACCTGGTCCCCACTCGTTGCGTAGTCCAAAATATCCGGAGGCACTGTTATGAAAAATATACAAATACACTTGTATTGACTTGGTTACATCCTTAGTAAAATATCGAGTTTCTTCACTTTTGAGTAAACAGTCAGAAATGTTGAAAATAAAATTTATTTAAAATACTAACGGTAAAGTAAATGTAATTATAAGTTAACAATTTATGTGAAATAAATTCGATATAAAAATGGCTTTACAAAATGATAAAAAGCTTTTAACGAAATATTGAGGATTAACTATTTTTAAATGTACATCATTTTATACTCGTATGTTAGACTAACTTAAATCTCATATTTTATTTTATTCTTTTTTTAAATCATTTAAAAATTAATTACCAAATGAAACAAATTACTTATAAAGAGTTTTTCGTAAGGAATTCCGATACACTAGTGATTTAATAGAATTGTGTTCGAGGTCGTATTGTAGCTTGACCATTAAAACGTGTGATGGCCGCACTACGTGATACGTCGCCTTAAGTAAGATTTATTGTATAGGCGTTATAAACAGTTCAAGATGCTTGTAATTATATTGATGTTTCTAACCACAGAACATACGCACAATGGAACAAGAAGCAATAATAAAAATAAAAAATAGTATTTATATTGAGTTAGTAATCTCCATATGAGTTATTGTCACCATGAATTAATTAGAAATTCATATATTGTTGGCTATCTTTTATAAACATTTATTGTGGCAGGGAAAGTACATTGGGGATATTACACTGAGTACATTTACTAGTATGTACAATAAGCCCCTTTTCCTAGTAAGCGAGCTGTTTCTCTCTGACAGTTGCATTATGCCAATGGAAATAGCACATTGCTCGTAGAAATAGCTGTCGAGCGCGATTAGAGTCGCTATAATACGTGTTTGTGGCAATTGTCACTTACCTACGACATCTAGATGAGCAACTTGACTCTTCATAGGGTCAGTGTTAAGCTGGCACATGTACCAGCCGCGATCAGCTTGTCGCACTTCCAGAATATGCAGGAACCATACGCGCCTGTCACTATGAGTTACTGCGATTCGATGGTTCTTCGTTATAACGTGGCCTGCGATTGACAATATAGTCTGTGTATCCACTCGTAACCACGCCACCTATTTGAGAAAATATACATTGGGGATATTATTTATATCATAGGGTGGCAAACGAGCAAGCTGTCCCCGGAATCCGTCAAAATAGCAAAACGACCGCTGCCCATAGACATTCGCAATAGCGGATGCGTTGCCTACCCTTAATGGACGGAGGAAGAAACGCACATATAGAGGATGTCTCCCCTTACTATGCGTGTCCTCCACCGCCAAATCCACGTTCCTTTTACATCCTTTACTTATAAGATAAAAGATGGGAAGGAAAAGGGGCTAATGTTGGGCCTCTGGCACCATACTTATCAGATGAAACGCGGAATCGTTCCCACTTCACACCTGTGGTAGTGATATTGCACCGGGCAAGTCGACACATTCGTGCAAAGATGTTAAAGCAGGCTCTACCACTGTTTGTTTTATTTGTTCATATTTCGTACTAAAATTGTAAAATTTAATCTAAATATTTGTATTGTTAGAATAGCTACATAATTCATATTAATCATGCAGTAACGTATTAAAGTGTTGTAGAACATTCTATTAAACATTAACGATAGTGGTGAATATTTAACGTGTTCCCGCTTAATTTATATACATTGTAAATACTAACAATGCTGTTGTTTTTATATAAAAATTTTATATTAACATTTGACATAGATAATGAAAATAAATGTGTATTTATAAAAAGTTTTTAAATGGATTTTAGCCAGCAAAATGATCATAAAATACTACAAAAATGTCAAATAACTGCCCTGGTTTTGTGACTACGTATTGTCTCTTATGCGTCTTGTTTGAAGTCATTACGAGCTCTGCTCAGTAGGCCTCTCTAATTAATGTCATGCTTGTTAGACGACCCGACGACTCTAGTTAGAAACTTAAACGTATAGTTCGGAAACATTGCCCTATTCTATGTATTAATGTCACATTTATTATTGTTATAAAAATATAACATCATCTTAAAAAAGCCAACAAAAATCCTCTTATGACTGATTATATAATTCAAAACGACTAAAGCGTGAGAAATATATTATTTGTGATGATTTTGTTAGTTCTATAAATTTTACTTAAAACAATATATATACTAAAAATAAAATCATACACACCCTGTATAAGCCCAGGTCATTTACGACGCATGTAAATACTGCCTCTCTTCCCAGTGATACAGTCAAGTTGGGCATATTGTTTTCGAAGCGTGGAACCTCTGGAAATAAATTTAAATGTAAAAAAAAATAACGGATAGCTTCGTAGATAAGAAGTAGTCTCTACTTAAGTTAGAATTCCGGCCTCAGGTTGTCGAAGAAACTGCAGGTGCAAAGTCACAGTTGATTGAAAGTTTTTACTCTTGAGTACCAGTTTTAAAAGGAGTACAAAGACTATTTTTACTTTGTATACGATAAAGATTATAATTTAATCTAACAGTAAGTTAAAGATAGAAGCAAAAGTCGTCGTAAAGTTCGCAATACTTAAAATGTATTTAGACATCAATGGAAACGTGTAGAATTCCTTTCTGAAAGTTCAATCAGTCTGATTGATGTTAGCATCACGTAGGAAAGTCGAAGCTTGCTTTTAAATAGACGTCGTGAGTTCTATGAATGAAAAGGTCCACTCTCTTTCTACTTGATGATTGAATAAGTCGATTGCTAGGAAATAAAACTAAATAGTAATCCTCTCGACTCCTTGCTAAAGGTTTCTACGATACGGACCGATTCTTGGAAATAATATAAATGTGACTACAAGTTTTCTTTTACGTATACGGTTGAGTACTCGTATAAGTAATTTATACTGAAATAGAGAGAAACGTTTATTTTTAGTCGTAATCGTTGCCAAAGGGTTCTTGCTTGTTACTCGATCTAATTCGGACTTCAGTCATAGTTTAGAAAGTAAGAAATGTAATAATTTAAATGGGAAATATAAAAATAATCGTTTCGTGACTTAACGTCAACAGTTTTCAACAAAATAAATAATGATAGTAAAAACTGATGAATTTTAATTCCAAAAATAAACATTCCTAAAATGTCTTTATAATATTATAATTTATTAAGTGTAATTTAAAGTACAAAATAATGTTTTGAGATATTAAGTTCTGTTAAAGTCAGTATAAATATCTGCGTATCGCCGTAAGCCCGCAGGCGACCCCTCGGCTCACACCTTAGCCCTGTACAATTGTTTCTTGACACGCAAACTCTTGCCTAAGCATAAGAAATTCATTTCTCTTTAAGCGACCGATCAATATCTTTTAGGGTAATATTGATGAATTAATTTACTCCAAAATTTATTACACCTTGAATAATTTAAATGTATATCAAAAAATATGTAAAAACATCAAGTTATTTTTTTTTATTTTGGTATTGCATAACTTTATATACAAATAGTTTGCTATTATTTTTATTAATGTCGTTTATGATCTGACTAATATAATATTACAAATACGAAATTTTAAATAAATGGTTGGATGGATGGATGTATATTAGAGTAATCGCAATGAAATGTGGCATAGATGTAGAAGATATCTTGAAAGAACACATGGGCTACCTACTTCATTTTTTTTAATTTCACGGGGACTAAGTCGCGGGCGAAAACTTGTAAGAGATATTTTAAAAATGCATGGTTTATAACAAAGGTACAACTGAATCAAAATATGTTAATAATTGTAGACGAATAATAATAGAATTCTGTCACTATTTTGTCTGAAATTGTAGTCGATTTCGCAGAAATGAAGATTCAGCAATGTAGAACCAATATGTTCTACAAATAATTCATAGTTTGAAGTCGCGTTCGGTTGTCGCTTACCTAGAACTATGGATTACATTAAATTCTAACTTAGGCGAATGTGAATAACGTCTAGGTATAAGGCTCTTATAATCAAAGTGAGGCGGTTGCGTGCAAACATTTCTTCGTTCCGGTTGGCCGGGCGTACGCTAATGAAATAGCTGTACTAACTAGACGTACCATCTGATGTTTCAGGTAACAAAGGTTATCGCGATACTGTTGTTAAACTTATGCCTGTATCACTAATCTATCCTAAATGCATCCTTAGAGACTGCTTTAGTGATCATAAAACGACTCTAAATATGACAATTTCCTTTACCTGTATTTATTGTGATTTGGTTATTTATGGAATTGTTTCAAAGTTAAATTGAAATTGAAGGTTGTGAGGTTCTAGAAGTAAAAATGAATATGTTTACTAAATAGTAATTTTAACGTGGTTTTAGTGAGAAATTTATTTGTTATTAATATACAGATAATTAGAATTTGTTAGACTGTAAGTATTGGTATGCTTAAGAGTTAAAATATAGGTCAATAAAAGTGGACTTGAGGTATGGGCCAGTTGGAATACTTGTATATCGTAGAAAGAAGTGTGTTAAGTGAAATATGTATGTATTTTTATAGACTGTAGCTTACATAATTAAATGTTACTTGTAATAATTAATTCTCATAACAAAAACATTTATAATTAAATTAAATTTATTTTTATTATTAAAGCTAGTATTGTTTGTTACTTAGAATTTTAAGGTTCTCAAGATTTATTCACTTTAGGGACTTAAAACGTATAAAACAGTTTTTATTTATAATTAAAAGATTAAAAAAAATCATAAAACAGAGTACTAAAATTACCGACTAATAAAAAGAATGCTAACATTAGGACGGTGTGATTCAAGAATCTCAGTGGAGCGGGATTTCCTGAATCGCTAAATCCACGCGTCATTATTGAGACACGGCTCACTGAGCTCGCTTTTATTCTCACATCTGAGCACAGATTCTTTTAGCGACGCTGTATTAGAGATAATAGAATCATATTAGCTGAATTGTCACAATAAATATTAATTATTAAACATGCGTTATTTATATATTTATGAATAGCTGTTGCTCGCGTTCGCATGAAATTAAAGAAACCCTATGTTACTCACTGATAACGTAGCTTTTTATGGTAAATAAATTTTTAAAAATCGGTCCAGTAGTTTTTAAGTTATTTCAATAGTTTCAATAGTTGTAATTAATTATTTACGGCATACTCACGTATACTTTTTTTTCCGGTGACGCACCGACCAGTTTCAGTCCCTGCGGGGGTCCTTCTTCAGTGCGAGTCGTGACGCGACCGCGATACATCCTTAACCCTCGCCCTGAAGAAGGACCCCGGAGGGTCTGAAACTGGTCGGTGCCGTCACCGGAAAAAGAAGTATACGTGAGTAAGCCGCAAATAATTAATTATAAAATGTCTCACGAAATTTTCAATAATTTAGTTTCAATAGTTATTACAAAAATACAAATCTTTCCTCTTTATAATGTTAGTACAGACTAGCGGAACATTTTAGACACTTTAGACGATTAGTACATATATGTTACCAAGGACTAATGTTAGAACATTTGAATAAACATTGAGATTTTTCCTTTTTAGAACACTACTTCCTGTTAACATATTCTATGAGTAATATAGAATAAAAAGGTTATAAACTTTTTAGTAACAAAAGTATCTTAAAAAAATTTAAGCCGCAAGGCTTATGAATATTTCTACAGATACATTTGAACAAAACATAATGAAACGAAATGTTACCTTGAGAAAGATATCGATTTCTTTGAATGAAGCGTTATTATAAATTATTCTGACAATTTGATTCCCGCGAATTAGAAAGTTTGAATAACAATTAGTTACATAAATACGTAGAAATGATTAGGTATTCGTCTAGTATTAGCCCATTTTTAATCAATACTGATGTTATAAAGTGAAAAGATTTGTATTTTTGGATCTTTGTATGTATTGAAATAAATCAAATACTAGTGGACCGATTTCAAAATTTTTTGCACCATTAAAAAGTGTTATCACTGAGTAACATAGGCTATATTTTTACCATTTTTTTAATTCCACGCGGGTGAAGTCGCAAGCAACAGTTAGTTAATAATAAGTTACAAGTAATAAATTGGGGAAGACCACTGGATGGAAGATTCTATTTGAATAACTTTGTTAAGATAAAGGTTGTTACAGGTAAAACCGCGGGAAACAGCTAGCATAAGGCAGTGTAAGGTTTTAATCGTTTACATTTAACTAAGTAGTAACATCAAAGGGTAAGTTCCAGGTACGGTAATATCGGATTTATAATGTTGTGAATTTAATCCTTTGTTTGTGTTGTCAAAGATTCTGAAATATCTTCAACTTGAAGTAAAGTGTCGTGTTATTTAATATGACTTCAATCAAAGTGGATTACACAATACCAAGTTGCAAGGGTTTTAGTTTGTAGGTGTATTTATAAAAGCTTTTGTTACGTTTGCTACGTAAAGATTGGATATATAGATGGTGTTTACGATCTATCTTTCATTCGGCACACTGAAATAGATTCTATACCAATCTAGTCACACCGTGGCAAGGATAAATGTTTTGTTTTGTACAAAACGAATGTTGTATAACTTTATTAAATAAAAATAACTGTAATTGAATTACAAAATTAATTAGTTAAAATAATTATTTAATACATGTATTAGCTATGTAAGAAAGAATAAAAATAGTCATCGTAATTTTTTTCCCTTGATCTTAAAATTTATGGCCTAATGCCATTTCTTATCACTCATTCAGAGCGTTTTGTTTTTTACTTAGTGACCTGAGAAGTCTTTAATGTTTAAAAACTTATCTCTTGAACTAATTAAGCTTTAATTAAACTCATTAACTAAGCAAGTAAATTTTATAAACAACCTCTTTTAGAATTTATCTTTATTCAAGTGTTTTTGTTCTATTACATCTACAGGTATAAAATGAAAACAAAAATGATGATAAGGTAGTGTGCTATAAACAGCACATAAATATTGCTTAATTTCTGATAGAAACTAAACTAATCAATACAGTTTATATTTACATTCAAACTATTTGTTGCCTACCTCTTTGTCCGATTTTGAAGCGGTCGGTCGGTTGAAGCCGTCCTTAAATACATCATCCGCAAACAATTGTTTTTGTTGCTTTCATAGTAAGAAATTACAAAGACCATTTAAAACAACGTTAACTTAAATTAATGAGTACAATCAATTCTATTATTTTATTAATACGTTTTAACACTGTAGTTTAAAATGTTCGTTGTTATTTTTTTACAAAATAAATTTTATGTAAAGAGTAAACATCAACTAATTTAAGAGTATTGTAATTAAAGCTAGGCTTCCGATAAGGAAATCAAAAAGGTAAACGGATACTCACCGCTGTTGTCCTTTAAAGAAATAACGGTATGCAATACAAGTCCAAAGTGTAAACAGAGTAAAAGATTACGGAACAACATTTTTCATTTCACATTTCAATACGTTAAAAATCACTAAAATACTAATAATAATATTGAAACATTCTTAACTAAGCAATAGAACTGTTTCAGTTAAATTTTCGTAGCACCGTAGCGGCGTAGCTGAACACGGTGTAGACGCCTACGCCGTAGGAAAAGGACTGCCGGAACGCTACGGCGTAAGCGGTGTTTTCACAAATTCGTTCCGGTGCACATGCGCTTCCAATGTTATACGTTACATTCGACTTATAAATTCATCAATTTGAATTATTAATCCAGTAAAACTAAAAATAAACATTGGTATCATCTATAAATTAGATCTATCCTACGTCACCAACATCGTTCTCTGGCAATTTTTTAACAATAATTGCGTAGTTTTTCGCAAAATGTTAATGTTTTATATTAATTACAATGAAAAGTATAGTTTTATGTTCTGCAAATATGATTAAAGGGGCTATTAAATTTTAAAAATAACATATAATTACCGCTGTAGTAGCCAAAAAAATAATATCCTTTATTTCTAACTGATAGATAATGTTTGTTCTGAGAATACATCTACAGGTTTAACGGGCTTGAAGTGGTCGAGCGCTGAAGCTGAGGGTGCTTTGGATAAACCTCTTAAACTTTAACTAAGCTGAAAGGCTCTCTCACCGACTCGTTACTTTAGTTAATAAACGAATGTATATTAGAACTTCCTGTCCGGATTAATACGAAAAATGTATTTAGTGTGCACTAAAAAATATTTTTACTACCACAATCGACAGAAAGTGAAAATTTATCATTACTTGAAATTTATCTCTAGAATTATAAAAACATGTACAATATGTTTTTGAAAGAAATACCTACCTAATGTTTTAAGAATGGTTAATTTGATTTTGTGTATCACCTGTATAGGAACCTCCTTGCAAATAATAAAATCGGTGTGTCTGTATGTAATATCTACAAAAAATCGCATGTTGTTTTTCCGATGCTTATAATGAAAATATAATTATCATTATTTTGGCCGTCTGTCTGTACGAATCCGCGTATGTTCCTGCCAATTTAAGAAATAATTATATCGATTTTTACATGAAACTCTCGGCTACTTTTAGCGTCTTTACAAAGTCACGGGCGACCGCTAGTTTTAAATAAAATATAGGCCAATGTAATGTAACAATGGGACACACAGAAATCGAAACTCAGTTCATAATTAAGGCGGGACAGTCGCTTAGCAACTTTTGTTGCGTCATCACGCAAACAATTGCCAATGTAGCTGAGACCTTGACTGCCGCTCAAGCGGTTCACAACAATGCAGTGGTCAACTTATGCGGATTGAAAATGTTTATTTATTTATTCAATCGTGCATATAATCGTTACAATGCAATGTTAAGCATTGTCAAAGTATTCACGTACGATAATTTTTTATTTAATTTAAACATATACAGAATCGAAATTATGGATCTGACTAATATTATAAATGCGAAAGTTTAAATGGAGAGATGTATGTTAGAATTTGTAGTCTAAACAGCTGAACGGATCTCGATATAATCTGGCACATACGTAAAAGATAATCTGTAAGATAGGCTACTAACTTTTTTAATTCCATGCGGACGGAGTCGCTGGCGAAAGCTAGTGTCAGATAAAACGTAAAATGCTTTGCTAATCCCAATCAAACTCGTTGTTTGATTGACTCTCATTATATGTGACACTAGACTAAACGATGTTCATAAATCCATGCCAATGCAAATCCGACTGGACATAATTTACCAACTATAATTAGTCGCCAAATATATTTTCCAGATGTACATTTGTACAGTATGAATATAGCAATTTATGTGGCCTACATTCAAATTCTAGGACACCATTTTTTAAATGTAAAAATAACGGTTTATTTAACATAGATATCTTTTTTTGCTTGCTTTAAGCAGAATGAAACGTGAGGTACGAGTACATACGAGTAGTAATAGCAAACTTTGAATTGGTGTACAAATTTTGATGGATGAAATTTTTACAAGGCAATCCTTTATGCACTCTATCAAATGACATATGTTTGGGTAAAATTAATCCATCCAATATTGATTAGTTTCAACTTGTCAACTGGTATAGATTATTTTATTACAATATTGCTTTCGCCTGTGACTCTGTCCGCTTAGCTTTGAGCTGACGTGTTGTGACAGACTATTCTCGACATCTTTGCCAAATTTCATCAGAGTAGGCTACAAATTATAAAAATATTTATTCATCCATCTAAACTTTCACATTTATAATATTAGTATGATTTTTGTTTTCTCAAAACTTACTTTAACTTGCACGCAATTTTGTGCGAAGAAATTGCTACTAAGGAAAGAAAAAAGTATATGAAAAATGTTGTTAGATAAATCTTCACCGTATTTAATTACAAGGCTGCAACTCCGCTTGGGTTTTGTTCGCAGACTTATGACAACCATGTGTCATGTTTTATAAGTTATGATCTATTATACCGCTTAAGAAATTCCTGAAACCGGCAAATATTGTAACTTTTATTAAGATAAATTCTTTTAATTTTGTATGAAACGAGGTAAACATACTTTTACAACTTTAAATGTCACGATGAGAAACGACGTGATGTAAAATGAAAATAATTTGATTAGTTAATAGAACTTTTGTGATTATTTTAAAGCCGGCTATATACGTCCAGTTCCAACTCACAGTTTCAACTGAATAGTTCGACAGTTAAAGAAACTAGTTAGATTTTTGATACACTATTTTCTACATTGATTTGGTCAATCTAAAAGTATTAAAATCAATATAATTTCTTCTTTCATCGACTTTCAACTTTCATCGATATAAAGCCGACCATTAGGAAAAAACAAGATTGCTAAAAATCGCTTCGATACTTCCTGGAATCAAGCCAACAAATACGTACATCTGAAAAGAAGTTAATTCATTAAAACTGTATACATGCCTTCGGTTACAGATTCTAATAACTATAAAATAGCACGCCTAAATGAATGTCGTAGATAAATATTTAAATTTTAATTAAATACAGACGAAAGTATTGTTTGTAGCGAATAAACTCAAAAACTACTACACCGATTTAAAAAATATGTTTTTGGAAAGCTATATCACTGAGTAAAATTAGGGCATATATTTACTAGCTTTTTTTAAATTAACGCGAACCAATTTAAAGTTTTTAAAAATTTTACATTTCTCTTTTTCTTTTTAAGAACTAAGATGTATTAATGTTTTGTTTTGATTTAAATTGGAATAGTTGAAACGTCGTCGTTCAATGGTGTAAATCGTATAAGCAAGATAAGGTCACACTTTACGAGGGATGAAAGTGGCGGGTCATCTCAAAAGAAGCAATTCTTGCGGCACTAGATTGAATGCAAAATTGGATGAAACTCTAACGGCACGGGTCTCGTATAATGTAGGTAATCGTGGGTTTTCATTCTTGAAAAATTTGTACAAAAATATATTGTCGTCTCTTTCCATCTGTTTCAAAAAACTGAGATACTAACGTCCTTCTATACAGATGTAGTACAGGTAATACACGTTCTCCTAAAGTATACGGGGACTGGGACAATATGAAAATAGTTATTGCTTAATAAATGCTGAATAAAAAAAATAGCTAAGTTTACTTGTCATAAATCTTTCTGACTAAAAAAGATTTTTCGTCGTTGGAGTATTATAGTTTTGTGTGATATGGACACAGAAAACGTTATGTGGTCATGTTAAAAAAGGTTTCCCATGTTTCAAAGTAACTTATGAACGTGACGTCACGCGGATATGTGGAGAATAAAGCGAAGTTCGCTATCATTGTTTTATTATCAGAGAACACGAGGTAATGAGTGCCGTAAAAAGCGGACGTGTCTCAGGGACCTTATTACCATACATAATTAAACGTGCCTCTGCCGACGAGATATCAACAACGCCGACTTAAGTTAATTAATAAATTTTAAACCTGCTTTTTCGTGTACTTAATTACACCATTCTTTGAATTTCCTACATTTTAGTGATACTTAAAAAAATAAATCCTATGACTTACTGATTAAAAATGAATTTATACTCTAAACGTAAGACCACAGTATGGTACGTTTATTGGAATGGGAATGGGTCGATGTGACTAGGTTACATACAGACAGTGGTAAGTCCTCGTATATTGTAACTCTGAAACCTTACAGTCTATATCCCAACTAAAATGTAAACTTCAAAACTTTTATACATATCTAGCAACCTATTCAGGACTCTACCTATCGTATATTATAACTATAGTTAAACCAGGATCATTAGCCCGAGTAGAAGTGCTATCATTGATTGTTAATGTTAGAAAATAAACACAAAACTTAGGGAAATCGTGTAATTTGTCAGTGTATAATTAAATGTTGTCGTTTACATATTACAAAACATGCTCTCAGTTATGATAACTTTTATTATTAATAAATAAATACCTGACCTCTTTAAAGTAGTAGTTGAAAGTTTGCAGTAACATTTTCAGCTTTATTAAATTAAGTTACTTTAATTCCATTCCATTGAAGGGTTTTTATTTTAAAAATTTACGAAATATTATAAATGTAATTTGCTCAGTAACGGAATATAAGCGTATTCATCTCAAGGGTCCAGTTGAGAAGATAATAAACTTCATAAAGCTATTTTTTTCATGAACATAAATTGCTTTTTAAATTTAAATAATTATATATGACTTAATTATTTTATTTTCTGCTCCAAATGAAACAGAAAATATTATGTTGTCAATCATTAAAACTACAAAACATGTTCCCGTAAACGTATCTGGTGAATGACATACATTTATGATGATTGATTAGGAAGACATAATCAATTTATTATAATTATTATAATTTTGGTCTGAAAAATATTACATTCCGCTAAGCGAGCAAAACTTTAAGTATTTACCATAGCTGACGAGTATATTCAAAATATGATTGTAAAAGCAGAGTGATCAGATTCACACCTAATGGGAATCCGCAATCTCTGTCTACCCTTTAGGTACAGCGTGACTATACATCAAACTATACAGTTGTTTATAAAGGCAAAAGGCCGCAAGCACGTCAGCAGGGCGACCCTCGGGACCGACTCATTTGAACGTGAAGCAAATTTACACGAGGCCAATCTAATCCCAACATGAACGTATGAGATTACTACAACGCTCTTTGGCCTATTCATTTAATTTAGATATGTTACTATCTATATTAAGTAATAATACCTAGGGCTTGATTAAGACGCGTCGACAATTGGTGACATCATTCTAATGTGTGTTCATTTATCAATCATTATTTATACTGCGTTTATTATAGTTTGCTAATTTCATGTTGACGTCCATATTTTTACACTTTTAACCCTATTACAAATAACTAAGGTCTATTTTTCAGATAAAATTATCAAGAGTTAAATCTAGTCATATGTTTTAAAAGAAAAGTTGTTCTGTTTCATTTTCGCTTTTCTCAGCATCCAATTGGAAAACTATGATTACGAACTCAATAACTGCTACATTTTATTAAAACTCAATGTGTTTTCAAATGCATTTTGCTAGTCTTTGCAACTTATATTAAAAAATGTATCGAAAATACTCGCTTGCTCCGTTTTTATTTTGAAGTCATAACTGAAAGTCATAACATAGTTTTAAATTAAATAGGAATTTAGAATTTACTTTCGCCAACGAATGAATATAAATGATAAAAGTTTATAATATGAAAATGAAGTATGATTTAATAAATGGCTTGGTTAAAATTGTACCTCTCCACTGGCTTACCCAAAGGCCCCTAAGGATTATCAAACCTTAATCTGATTAGATCAGGATCATATTGAAATAATTCCTACGACTAAATTTTTGTCTTCATTGATTTATTATGATAATAAAATTAACTAAACGATTTATCATCACTTCTTAAACATACTAAATATATATAAATGCGAAAGTTTGGAAGGATGGATGGATAGATGGATGTTTGTTAGAGCCGATTTCGATGAAATTTGGTATAGATGTAGAGAATAGTCTGAAAGAACACATAGGCTACTCGCTTTTGTTTTTTTTTTAATTCCACGCGGACGAAGTGGCGGGCGAATGCTATTGAGGAAATAAAAAGTTAAATTCCTCTCAAATAATTTCGACAAAAGATGCAATTGAATGTTGCCTTGACATTACGAATTCGTATGAAGTTTTAAACATTTCTTTTAAACCGAAAAATCAGAAGCCTCAGATGGTATTTAGGTTAAACATCCATGACCTGAGGGTATTCTCTGCGGCTTACTATTCTAAATGCTGAGAGAACCAAGATTTTCTTAATATTTCAATTCACAACTCAAGGCCAGTGTATTTTACGTTTGTATTCGAAGATGACTTCTTAAAAGATATGATAAAAAGAAAATATGCCATTTGCTTTTCCATTTCCGAAACATAACTTTGATGAACTTCCTTATTGTATAAAACATTTATTGGTTAGAGAATTTGTTTTGTAAAGAATTAATCTTTTAATTAAAACAACAATCTTTAGACTTTACGATACAACGACTCATGCTACAAGCAGATAGTTAGTTTTTTTATTAAATAAAATGAATTACTTATAGATATTAACATTTTAATATGGTGCAATAATTTTTGATTTACTGTAGGATAAGAAATTTGAAGAAGTAAAAAAACGCCCGAAGCTTAATTTTCCGTATTTTTTAGAAATGCGTAGAAAGAGTAAGAACTTTTAACAATCTGAAAGGTAAAGAGAAAAGTTTGATAAAACCTTAATAGTACAATCATTGTATTTTCTTGACAAAATGGAAGGAAAAAAATAGATGTTGAAACAACAAAACCTTAGAGTTCTTAAATAAAATTGATGATTAAGTTGGAAAAATATGTGTTCCGTGTACTTACTGCAACAAAAGTAGTGTTTGCAAGCGGCGCTATAGATCCCGCTGTAGGCATTATCGGCTTCTTTATCATTTCCATAAATAACATTAGATCCCTTCTATATTTCATTGGTATTTCTACCCAGTCCAAAAAATACGCAGAATCCATTAACTTTTCACTCTAAAAGACAAATAAAAATAGATATCTCTATATATTTTAATTTAAAACTGATGCCTGTGTAGTTGACGTAAGCAATATTATTGCACTTATACGCAAAATCAAAATACTGTAAAAACAAACGTTGCTAATCTGCTGTAATATATTAAAATCTGTCATAGTAAATATGAAAAAATCATAACTTACTGCGTCCGTTAGCTTACTGCCATAGAAGCAAAACAAAAATAATTCCGCAAATATGCACATTAGAAATAATGATATTGTAAAACAACCTAATGATGTTTTATCAATCTGAAAAAAATACATCATGATGTCATAAAATATGTGAACAGTCTTTATTACCTAGTACTTGTCAAAAAATCATACGAACTTCAACAAATCTGTAGGCAGTAGTGCACAGAATCCATGAATCGAACAAAAACTGAGAAAATACAGCACCGCCGTATGTTGCTTCAATTTTTGAGAAAAATCTAAAAAATAGCTACACTTTACACAACGAAAATACACATACAAACTGTGAGTTTCCACTGTTTAAACAACTGCACGATTATTTATTGTTATCCCCCTCAAACTCTTCAAAAAAATAGAGACAAATTAATTGAAAACTATTTTCAGATTGTCGATTTCTAGAACATCTTCCATGGACATTTGAGACTATTAACTACGTCAGGAGGAGGAGGAGGAGGAGATATCTAAAATACTTACTTGTGAATTTCTAAAAAATGTAATGCCATATTTCTAAACTTCATATCATAGATTTGCATTAAAGGTAATTTAGAATCAGTTGATTTAATTTTACAGCTGTCCACAAAACTTTCCAAGTCATATCTAAAAAAAAAGCCCCACAAAAAAACTAAAAGCCGGGTATAGAGATAATACTAAAGCATCGAAATAAATACATTTCATCTAACCTTAAAATATTCAATTGCGTTGTACATTGATGTAAAAAGAATGTTATAAATGCATCGAGCGTTGTTATATTAAACGCTATCTGAGTATTCTGGATATAATAATAAAATAAAACAAAATAAAATCTGAAACAAGTTGATTATTAACACCACATTGTAACATAACAGCTACAGAGAAAACAACGGTGGTAATTTCAAATACATTTAAAACATCCGGTAATAGACATGCATGTGCCAGCTAAAGAAATGTTTTAAAGATAGCGTTAACTCTCTATATCTATTTGTAATACTAAAATATATCGTCTCATATGGTCTTGTTGGCATTTTATTAACATGTATAAAACGGGGCAAATGTGCGGCCGGCATATATGTGAACGCAATGTGCAAGTGCAGGCGGTGGTTACTAGTATGCTAGCAACAATCCCGTTTTTTTTAGCATGTACTTGCACATAGCTGTCACAAAATGGTAGTAGCTAGCGCGATGGTAGGCGATTATTATGTATTTGGATAAGTAGCGAAACCAACGGACGTTTTACGTTGTTAGGTAACAAAACGCAAAGCACTTACTTTAATTTTGTATTCGGTTCAAAAGGGAGCCAAATAGAAAATTCAACCGGCTTGCCTTGAACATGTAAAATGTGTAAATCCAAAGCCATTAGAAAACAAGTAACGGCTGATGTTAGACTGTAGACATTTACAAGTATTTTAGCTTCTCGTGCTGTGTCTTTCAGCAGCTTATGGTGTTCTTCTTCAGGTTGGTTAAATAAATCTCCTATAAAAAACAAAAGTATTTAAATGTGTCCCAGAATCAAGCATATTACCATATTTCATATTAACGTTATATATATGAAAGTTTATATGGAGGGATGGATGTTTGTTAGAGTTTGTAGCTTAAACGGCTGAACGGATCTCGAGGAAATTTGGCATGTACAGTATAGTCTTGAAGAACACATAGGCAACTTGGTTTCGTTTTTTTAATACTAAGTAGTTTACTACTAGTAGAAAAATACTTTAGGTTTTTTCCCTGCAATTATTGCCCTTCAGTACACTTGGTTTAAATTAAATATATGTATGTATTTGTATCGATAATTTAAGTAAGCCTTTTCTTCATACCTTTCATTGTGTTTAAAAGTGCTTGCACTTCATCAGCTTTGAAAAGCATTACGATTTGTTTATAAATAGAACCAAAATAAGTCAACAATAAACACATCGTGTCCATCAATGTGTTCATATCATTACGCACCTTAAAAGTAAAATATTAATAAAATTTTATAATAATAACTCGCTATGAACTTTGTCTACTATCATTAACAAACGATTGAGCATACGTATATAGGGTCAGCGCGTCAAAATTCAAACTTAAATAAGTACTAACTTCATAGATTTTAATAGCATGTTGGATCATGAAAATGATGGAAGCGAATAATACAAAACGCATGTACATTTTGTGTGCATATAAACGTCTCGGTGGTGTACTGGGATCTAATGCACAGTAACCACCGAAGCGCAAATTCCTTAAATGCGGTTTCAAACTGAAATACGACCATTTCTCTTCCATGTTGATATACGTTTTATAAAGTTCACACGAACACTGAACGTTGTGATTGAATACATGCAACTTGAGAACGTTTTATAACAAATGTTTTTCTTGTAACATATTATTATAAATTAATTACTGTATTACGTCCCCTTAGATGGAAAACTAAACAACTGCAAAAGCATAGTTTCGGGAAAAACGTGATTTACTGTTTGTTTGTGGGCGTTTTATTTTTAAGCTTATGAGCTATAATATTTTTGACCGAGTTCCCATAAGAAGGAGGTACTCAATTCGTCCGTATTTTTTTATGTATGTTACGGCATAAATCCGCCGCTAGTGGACCGATTTTGATAATTCTTTTTTTATCCGAAAGGTAATGCTTGCAGGTCCCATTTTTTTTTGTTGATTTTTACTGTCTAGTTTCAAACATAGATCCGTTCGTTATAATGGTTATTTTTTTCTATTGTATATCCTTAATTTTAACGTATTTAGTTTTATTTGAGGAACGTTTTTAGATTGGAGTTTCAAAATATCGCTCGACTCGAGAATATGCATTATTTACTTGTCTTTAAGAAAATAACAAAAACACAATTTGACCAAAATGGCAGTTGTTTAGTTTTCCATATACGTGGACGGTGTAATTATTACTGAATTTACAATGGTGTTATTAGTTTATTTGACACCATAATCACACACACTGCATTTCATTCTATGGGAACAGTCAACTGATTTAAGTAGGTCTATTTACTAACTAGCTGTCGCTTGCGACCCCGTCTGTAATTAAAAATAATATTTAAAAAGTATTTCAATGAAACAAAAATGAGTATGGTAACTTTTTATTACATTTTGTAAATAATATGTATTATGTTATCTTTAGAAATCGTATAATTTTTAAATATGAAAACTTTATTATCAATTTTCATTACATATTTTTTTTATTAGAGATCAGTGCAAACAAGCAGCAGCAACACCGAGGTGATCAACGACACCCATAGACATAGGCAATATTAGAGGAAGTGCAGATGCGTTGCTGACCTTTAAGGAGAAATTTTTACTGTAACTCATTACTACACGCAAAAGCGAAGGGATCAAATTAGTTTGTTAACATCATATGCTCTCTACCGCTCCGGCCCGCTGCCGCCTGTTACGTACGTCGCTGTATTAAGCTATACTTTTGTCTACATCGCCTCCGCTCCTTCATTGTGCCGACCTCTGTCGAACATCGTGCTGTTCAAGCTGTCGTTTAAGATTTTCAAAGCATAAGAAGTTGAATAAAGCGCGAAGTAGGTAAAGTTTAATTTTCCGTATTTTTTAGAAAGGCGTAGAAAGAGTAAGAACTTTTGACAATCTGAAAGGGAAAGAGAACAGTTTAACAATTATTATTGTTTTTTGAAATAATAAGAGAGGTGGCTATTCTTAGAAGAAGGGAAAGGAAACAAGTTGGTTACTACAATTACAGTAGATTTTTTCAATAAAAATGAGGACGATGTAAAGTATACATAAAATGAATTAAAACACTGTGGGTTCCTTGAACTTACTGAAACAAAAGTAGTGTTTGAAAGCGGCGCTATAGATCCTGCCGTAGGCATGATCGGCTTCTTTATCATTTCCATAAATAACATTAGATTTCTTCTATATTTCATTGGTATTTCTACCCAGTCTAAAAAATACGCGGAATCCATTAACTTTTCACTCTAGAAGACAAATAAAAATAGTTATCTTTACATTTTAAATAAAAGTAACTTTTACCAAACACTTAAGTTGACATGAGCGGTATTAATTTCATTTAACTATATCCAAAATCCCAAACATTTTAAAACAACATACGTTTCTAAAGAAGTCCGTAATTTTGTGAAAACTGTGTGAGTAAGATAAAAATATCATAATACTTACCGCGTCAGTTAGTTTACTACCATAAAAGCAAAACAAAAATAATTCTGCTAAAATGCACATCAGAAATAGTATGATTGTAAAACAAGCTAATGACGTTTTATCAATCTGTAAAAATACAGTATGTTTTAATATTATAAGTGAGTTTTTAATAATAAATTAAAGATAACATAAGATAAGCCTTCATTCTCCGACATTTTTTTACATAGATTTAACTCTAATATATGATATACGGAAAAATAAAAAGTATTAAAATAATAAAAAAAAACAACATGTACATATATAAGTTATTTTCAGCATCCAGTTGCTTTGTCAGATTGTCCTTTGACGTAGGCCTCCCCTAGATTCTTCCATAATTCCCCGTCCTTAGCTAGTCTCCTCCATCCCTTAAGTCATCATCCCATCTGTTTATTTGACGTCCTCTCTGTCTTTTCCCATCCCACTGATACCATTCCATTATTTCTCTAGTCCATTTGTCCTTATCAGTCCTCATAATATGTCCAGTCTACGTCCATTTTAGTTATTAATAAATTAGTGTCATAAAAATCATACGTACTTCAACAAATCTATAGGCAGTGGTGCACAAAATCCATGAACCGAATAAAAACTGACAGAATACGGCCCCGCCGTATGTCGCTTCGACTTTTGAAAAAAATCTAAAAAAACAAACCACACAAAACGTTGTCACATAGAAAGCGTGACTTTACACTGTGAAACTGTACAAAACATAATGATATTCCTCTTACTACAACATTTTGTATAAAGGAACATCACGGAATTGCTTTACTCCTTTGTCTTACGGTTACATCTCAGTCAAGTTACACTAATCATACTAATATTATAAATGCAAAAGTTTAGATGGATGAATGTTTGATATTGTTTGTCGCCTAAACGGCTCAACCGATGTTGACGAAATTTGGTATAAATGTAGAGGATAGTCTGGAAGAACACATAGTACTCACTTTTGTTTTTATTTAATTCCACGCGGACGAAGTCGCAGGCGAAAGCTGGTCTTTAATATATTTTTGCCGCTATTCTAGAACGTTCTTCATAAGTATTTTAACAAAAACGGACAGTATCAATTGTAACTATGGATAAAATACTTACTTGTGAATTTCTACAAAATGTAATACCATGTTTCTAAACTTCATATCAAAGGCTTTCATTAAAGATATTTTAGATTCAGTTGATTTCATTTTACAGCTGTCCACAAAATTTTCCAAGTCATATCTGAAAAATAAATGTAATAATAAATATAACATTTCATAATAAACTAACAATGTATTTAAAATTTACTAAAACATCAAAATAAATACTTCATCTAACCTTAAAATATTCAATTGCGTTGTACATTGATGTATAAAGAATGTTATAAATGCATCGAGCGTTGTTATATTAAATGCTATCTGAGAAATCTGGATGTAGTAATAAAATAAAGCAATGTAAAATCTGAAATAAATAAATTAATTAATACCACATCAGTAACAAAAAAAGTGGTGATTTAAAGTTATGATTTTATTACATTTTAGGAATAAAGCAAAAATCCAAGGGTTTCTAAGACCTTGTACAATAAATTCGCTTCTATCTTAATATTATAAATGCGAAAATTCAGATTGAAGAATGGTTGTTTGTTAGAATTTTTAGCCTAAACGAATCGCTATGAAATTTTGCATAGTCTTAGAGTATAGGCCAGTGATTCTCAACCAATGTGCCGCCAAATTTGCATATTTTTGTCATAAACTATCTGTGCAGTGTGTTAATAAATAAATAAATAAATCATTTTTATCTTTTTCTTTGCGTGCCGCCAAATTTTGAAAAGCAACAAAAAAAGGGTTGAGAATCACTAGTATAGACTAGAAGAATACATAGACTATGTTTTTTTTTCAATTTCTTGCGGACGGAGTCGCAGGCGAAAGCTAGTTTAATGTAAAGAAAGCGTTACCTGAACTATATTAAAAATTATTCGATCAAGTATGTTAAAATAACGAAACTGACAAAATAATGTAAAGGACTTACTTAAGTTTTGTATTCGGTTCAAAAGGAAACCAAATAGAAAATTCAATCGGCGTGCCTTGAGAATATAAAATGTGTAGATACAAAGCCATTAGAAAAGTAGTAACAGCTGATGTTGAGCTGTAAATGTTTACAAGGATTTTCGCTTCTCGTGCTGTATCTTTCAGCAGCTTATGGTGTTTTTCTTCAGGTTGGTTAAATAAATCTCCTATAAAAAGAAAAGTGTCTTCGAAAAATGTATTTCAGAAATAATGGAACAATATTTTTCTGACAAATATTATAAATAGATCTTTATCTATACAGTTAATGAAATTGGAGTGTCTGTTCGTTAGAAAAAAAAACAGATTCCGCGAAGATGATAGTAGTATTAATGGTGCTAATAACGAAAATGCGTTTTTTTTGTGTGTCTGTGCAAACCTCGTTGGTTCTGGTTAATCTCCGAAACAAAATGGCCGACTTTGATTCTTGCAAATTATTTTGTCATTGATACACTTAGATACCATCAAAATAGACGAAAAACATAAAAAGCATTGTAATTATTCATGATTTATTCATTCGTTTGTATTTAATTAATTCGCTTTTGTTATTCCTTTCATTGATGAAGAATACTCTTCAGCCAATCGACTTCATATTCATTTCCTGTCATTATTCTTTCTGGCAACCCGTTTTTAATTAAAAATATTGAAACAATGCAACCAATTTTGTAGTAAAGTAGGTAACTACGATACTACACGCTTTTATTATAGTTTTTTTCCTAGTATTTTGAGGGACGTTTCTTTAAGTTGCGTTTCGTTATTTAAAAAATGTTCTTTGTTAATTTTCACAAATGCGATACATAATTTTAATTCAATCTGGCTTCGCGTTATTATCTATACTAATATTATAAAGAGGAAAGATTTGTATTATTGTATATATTGCAATTACTCGAAAACTAATGAGCCGATTTGAAAAATCTTTCACCATTAGAAAGCTGTATTATCAGAGAGTAATATAAGCTATATTTTTAACTACGGGAGGCCGAAGTCGCAAACAACCGCTAGTCATTCGATATAGTTATACAACTTTGATCAACTTTTCGGAGTCATGTACTCATAGGATAATTGATACATATGTTCATGTAATTAGCTTTTATCTGAATGTTATCAGTGACGCAAACATTACATCTTATACACCTTGGATAAACCTAAAATTGTTCATTTCTATCAATGTCAAAATGTTTTAAATTACAAAAACACTTCATACCTTTCATTGTGTTTAAAAGTGCTTGCACATCATCAGCTTTGGAAAGCATTACAATTTGTTTATAAATAGAGCCGAAGTAAGTGAACAATAGAAACATCGTGTCCATTAAGGTGTTCATATCATTACGCACCTTAAAAATATAATATTATTAACCCCATTGCTTTGAAAAAAGAAAAATTAAACTGTAAACTTCCACAACTATCATCTAGAAGTATCAAAATATATTACTATGGAATATACAAAAGTAAGTACTAACTTCATAAACTTTAATAGCATGTTGGATCATGAAAATGATTGAAGCGAATAAAACAAATCGCATGTACATTTTGTGTGCATATAAACGTCTCGGTGGTGTACTGGGATCTAATGCACAGTAACCACCGTAGCGCAGATTCCTTAAATGCGGTTTCAAACTGAAATACGACCATTTCTCTTCCATGTTGATATAAGTTTTATAAAGCTCACACGAACACTGAACGTAATATGTTTGAATACGGGCAAGTCGAAAACGTTTTATTACACGCTGTATAATTATCATTGGATTCGTTATGTTGTCATCACTTTTATATCTGACACCTTAATCATACGCATTGCGTTTCATTTCATGTGAACAGTCAATTGGTTTTATTTATTAACTAGCTTTCGTCAGCGACTCCCTCCGCGCGCAAATAAAAAAAATTAAAGGATTTTAAAGTACAGCCTATGTGTTCTTCCAGACTATCCTCTATATCTATACCAAATTTCATCGAAATACGTTAAGTACTTTAGGTTACAAACGCTAACAAACATTCATCCATTGGGCCAGCATGGTTAACTATGGCCTAGTCACTCTAATTAAGGGTAGGATCCGAGCCCCTCGGTGGGGACGTATAGCGAGCTGGTGATGATGATGAAAGTTGAGATTTAGGGGTTCCAATAGTCTTTTTTATATAAAAGTTGCAAGCTTTTGACGACTTTTTCATTTTTCAGAACAGTACACTAGATCTTTATAATCGTACAGGTGAGTTTATGCACGATTTACTCTTGTATTTATCATATCCTTACAGTGGTAGTGCCCGCTTTAACATCTTAGCACGAATGTGCCGACACGCCCGGTGTAATACCACGACCACACAGAAAACAGGCGTGAAGTGGAAGCAATTCCGGGTTTTGTCTGATGAGTGTGGGTGCCGGAGGC
>NW_013526914.1:0-661 GCF_000836215.1 Papilio polytes | reverse complement strand
GGCTAGGGATGTAAACACCAGCCTTCTCAAAAAGAAGTACAACTCTACCTCCAGGTCCTTCAAAAAAGTGATTGCCAAGGCAAAGTCAGAACACGTGGCCAGCATTGGTGAGAGACTAGTGCGCCTTCCCTCCGGGACTCGTGCGTTCTGGTCTCTCGCCAAGGCTGTCCAGGGGAATGTCTGTAAGCCGTCTCTACCATCTTTGCGCAGGGGGGATAACTCGTTGGCCCATACCACAAAAGAGAAAGCTGATCTCTTGGGCTCTCTTTTTGCGTCTAACTCGACTCTGGAGGACAAAGGTGCCTTGCCGCCGAAAATCCCGTGCGGCGACACCTTTATGCCGGAAATCCAGTTTCGTCAGAGATCAGTGCGAATAGCGCTGCAATCTCTTGACGTCAATAAGTCGAGTGGGCCAGACGGGATTCCTCCCATTGTGCTTAGATCTTGCGCTCCTGAGTTGGCACCGGTTTTAACGCGCTTGTTCCGGTTCCTGTACTCCATCGGCTCCGTCCCGAAGTCTTGGAAGATTGCCGTTATACACCCGATCCCTAAGAAAGGCGACAGCTCGGATCCGTCCAACTACAGGCCTATTGCCATTACCCTCTTGTTTTCAAAAATCATGGAAACCACCATCAACTGCCAACTTATGAGGTACCTGGAA
>NW_013526913.1:0-710 GCF_000836215.1 Papilio polytes | reverse complement strand
CGACGGGCACGAGGTCGGCGGTGACGCGCGCGTCGCACTGCAGCGTGCGCAGCATGCCCGTCGCTGAACAACAAGACACAAAACATTTCCAATTAGAAATGTAAAGTTACGTTTTTGCAGCAGCATGTATGTATGTATGCCCCTGATTTTCGGTGATTTGTATCAAAAATAGTACAAAAATAAAGTGGTGTCCGTACCGCTGCCGACGGCGACGCCGGTGGGGCCGTACATGTTGTCCAACCAGCACTTCAAAGGTTCTTTGGCAGTCGATGTCACTGGAAACGAATACAGTAAATAATCATTACAATTACACCTTCCCTGTCTACATTTTATACGTCTACATCGAAGCTGTGTGTAGTTTAGTTTGATCAAAAACTTGGACCGTCTTGCAGTCAGTGTGGCGGTGCTGACCTATGGCGGGGCGGAAGACGCCGAGCGGCATGCCGGCGGCGTGCAGGCGCAGCTCCTTCTCCGCCAGCGCCTTCGTGAACGTGTACGTGTTGGGCCACTCGCCGAGGATGCTACAACATAAGCGATACGAGATGTATCAACAACTGTACTCTAGTATTGCTTCATGTTTTCTTCTTCATATTCAAAGTATAATAGAAAGCGGTATCTATGAAGGTGTAAATGATTACGTGGGCAGCATGTCGTCGATCTGCGCGTCCGTCATGTCGTCGAGCGCGAGCTGCAGGCGCTCGGCGTCGGCG
>NW_013526912.1:0-545 GCF_000836215.1 Papilio polytes | reverse complement strand
GACGGCACCGACCTTTAATTACTAACCGTTACGGCGAGGTATGGCAAACGCGAGTGAAATGTTTGTGCGAGGCGCGACGCGACCGCGATACATCTTTAACCTTCGCCCTGAAGAAGGGTCGCAGGGTCTGAAACTGGTCGGTGCCGTCACCGGAAAAAAAGTATACGTGAGTAAGCCGTTAAATAATTAATTATAAAATGTCTCACGAGAGTTTAAATAATTTAACTTACACCTTTGACTACACTATCGCACCACTATTGTGCTATAGCCTAGTCCATTCAACTGTTTAGTTGTAAAACTAAAAATCTAGTAGCCTGCGCACCTCCATATAAGCTCATAGGAATCAAAGCGAGACTAGACAAACAGTTGTACAATTGTTTAGTTTCAGGTGTTCTATAAATGACATTGTCAGCTAGTGAAATGTGTTATTTTTTTTTAAATCAGTATTTAATTTCTATTTTTTTTTCAACCAATACAACAAATTATATATTATACTCGCAATACGATATTCTTTTCAAGGATTGATAATAGTTGAAACTTGGATA
>NW_013526911.1:0-774 GCF_000836215.1 Papilio polytes | reverse complement strand
TGATATTTCACCGGACGAGCCGACCGATGCGTGCGAAGATGTTAAAGCGGGCTCTACCACTGTTACACAGAACGAACATTATAAACTTTTCAGTCTTAACATTATTATAATAAAGTTTTTCAGTAATCTACTAGGGATAATACTAAACAACGCCAACTGATTTAATATTTCTGTTTTTCTTGTAAAGTCTATATCTATTCTATTCTAGTCTCTATTATTTGAATGCTATACTTTTGCGAGTCTCGTGGACTTTATTAACGTCTAAAGCATTTTGCCTCTTCACTCTTTTCATCGAAATACAATTTTCAGTATCATTAAAGGTCGAGGACATTTATTTCCTACCCTTATCAATAAAATGACAATTTACGGTCACTATGTAATTGAGTCGAAAGTAATCTTAACAAGATACATAAGTATGAAATTATAGCTCTTATGGTAACTATTTGCTGTCCGATGCTAAGTGGGAAGGGAATTTAATTCTTGGACTGTACAGTTAGATGAAACTCTCCTGTCAGGTATTTTATATCTGCATTATTAATCGAGTCACCAGTCTGCGGTTCACATCCCCTTTAATTAATTAACGCTGTACTATAAATGACACATAAAATGTTCAACAGTAATTCACAAACGGTATGCATTTCTATTTTATATAACTTGAATTCAAATTTCAATTAAAATATGCAATTATTTGACGTATTGAAACTCTATCTATGTATTAGCCGAGTCCGGTTGTAACTGGTATTAACTGCTATTAAACCAGAGAAAAATAAAATG
>NW_013526910.1:0-636 GCF_000836215.1 Papilio polytes | reverse complement strand
AAACCGAACAAGCTCTCGAAGTCTTGAAGAAGATATACGCTGTAAACACTGGAAATTCACCCAGCAACTTTCCTGTAAGTGTAAATAATTGGTTTCTTCAATAATATTTGTGGTATAACTCGAGTATTTGACAACTTTCTTTGCCTATGTTATAGAGCAGGGAATCCCGAAGTTGTCCCTCTAGTGATAGACTCAGCACGGTCGACCGCAGAAAATAAAGTTAGGGTTCACAATTTAAAGAAGACATATAATAGCGGAGTATTCACCAAAACCAGTAAAATCGTAATCTGAGCTTTGTTATGCAGCCTTTCTATATGATTTTAGATACTTTATCAAGCTAAATAATTTATTTTTTCAGATCACGAAATTGCTAGTAGACGACGACCACACAGTGTCCCGCGAGGACTCGTTCGTGAAGGCGATGTGGGAGCAGACGGTGGCGTTGTTCCGGCCGCCCATGCTTAAAGAGACTCTGAGGCTGTTCTACCTCGTCACTGTTATTTATATGACGTAAGTCAACATGATATGTGCTCATAAAATTACATTACGATTAAGTTAATTTTGTAATGTGCTATTTCTAATCTTTTTATAAGATTAACAAGAAAGTGAGTAATGTCTTTTGTCAGTAGCCAGACA
>NW_013526909.1:0-731 GCF_000836215.1 Papilio polytes | reverse complement strand
CACAATGAAAGGTATGAAGAAAAGGCTTACTTAAATTATCGATACAGATACAAAGTTAGTTGATGTATTGTTACAATGAATTTAATTTAAACAGGGTTACCTGAAGCGCAATAATTGCAGGAAAAAAAACTAAAACGTTTTTCTACTAGCGTTCTCCCGCACTCCGTCCGCGTGGTATTAAAAAAACGAAACCAAGTTGCCTATGTGATCTTCCAGACTATACTCTACATGCCAAATTTCCTCGAGATCCGTTCAGTCGTTTAAGCTACAAACTCTAACAAACATCCATCCCTCCATCTAAACTTTCACATATATAACATTAATATAAAATATGGTAATATGCTTTTATTTTTTATAGGAGATTTATTTAACCAACCTGAAGAAGAACACCATAAGCTGCTGAAAGACACAGCACGAGAAGCTAAAATACTTGTAAATGTCTACAGTCTAACATCAGCCGTTACTTGTTTTCTAATGGCTTTGGATTTACACATTTTACATGTTCAAGGCAAGCCGGTTGAATTTTCTATTTGGCTCCCTTTTGAACCGGATACAAAATTAAAGTAAGTGCTTTGCGTTTTGTTATCTAACAACGTAAAACGTCCGTTGGTTTCGTTACTTAACCAAATACATAATAATCGCCTACCATCGCGCTAGCTACTACCATTTTGTGACAGCTATGTGCAAGTACATGCTAAAAAAACGGGATTGTTGCTAGCATAATAGTAACC
>NW_013526908.1:0-934 GCF_000836215.1 Papilio polytes | reverse complement strand
CTTCTAACAAATTGTGCAATCTTACTTACTAATAATATAAATGCGAAAGTTTAGATGCAGAGATGGATGTATGTTTATTACAGTTTGTCGCCTAAGCGGCTGAACAGATCTCGATGAAATGGCATTGACTTAGAACGTAGTCTGAAGAGAATACGTATCCTTACTTTTGTTTTTTTTTTTAATTTTACGCAGACGATTTCGCGGGCGAAAGTTAGTCTTTAATCTATGCTAATATTATAAATAGGAATGATTTGTATTTTTGTATGTATTGAAATATTATTCATTGTAGTATTTGGGAATAAGCAAATGAAACTTCACTGTGCGAGTGGGTAATGACAACTGCTTATTTACATCTACCGATATAGATATTATCCAATATGCCAAACAACATATTACTGGACTACGGCGTTAAAAAATCGCAATGTTTTATCTTTTCCCGGCTTACGCTGCCTAAACCGTTAGAAATATATAAAAAATATATGAAAGAATTGCAGATCTCAAAAAGTTCTACATAAAAGTCCACGATAGCATATATCTAAGTTTAACGGTTTTCTTACAATAACCACTTTTTTGTTTGGAAAGTGGGTTAAAAACCGCACGCTATTTGCGGCGTTTTAATATTGGTTTCAATATTAACCCTTACCTAATTAAATGCGTTTGTTATCAGGAATATTTAATGTAGAATAAAATTGTCTTTCATAGTATTTAAATTGGACTAATAGTTTAGAAGATATCGCGAACACAAACAATAAGGGTAACCGAAAAAATTAAATGACTAACTATCGGGCTTAGAAATTTGGAATCTGGCATCAGTAGATTTCTGTTATTACGTAGATTACTACTAAGATAATACTTTAGGTAATAGGTTGAAAAAAAGAGGCGAATGCAAGTTTTGCAGGGCATGCAACGTTGCGGAGCGGCAACTGCGCACGGC
>NW_013526907.1:0-767 GCF_000836215.1 Papilio polytes | reverse complement strand
TCGAGCTCCTCTTCGACAGGTTTTCTCAATGCAATCGGGATCGGTCGTGCTTTAACAAAAACAGGTGTATTAATCTTAAGATAAAGTTTAAATTCCGTCTTAAAAGTCCCTAAACCTTCAGCAAAAACCTCGGGAAATTCACCCCGTAAAGAAGTCGCCATCGAGTCTTCGGTTAAGTTGTGACATTCAACCATATTTAATTTTAAACGATTTATCCAAGTACGACCCATTAGAGGCGGTCCGCCATTTTGAATGACGTACAAATGTAAAATTTCCCTTTTATTCCCGCAGCGTACGTTAACTACAATATAACCGATAGTCTCGATGACGTCACCCGTGTACGACTTCAGACAGATTTGTTTTTGTTGTAACGGTATCTTTGAAAAATATTTATCGTAATCACATTTTGAAATTACAGACAATTTACTTCCCGTATCGATCTCAAATTTACATGAAATATTCTCGATTTTTAACATTGCAAAATAAGGCCCATCACCCTCGCTACTGATAACTAAATTATAAAAATTACAACTTCCTTCGTCACTGTCTGACTCATTTAAAAAAAATTGATTTTTATTTGACTTTTTTTCGATGTTTTTGCCCGTTCTACTTTTTATACAGACTGACTTAATATGACCTCTCTCGCCACATGAATCACAATTATAAAATTTAAAGCGACACTTGCCTTCCCAATGTCCTGATTTGCCACATCGAAAGCATGCGCCACGTTGCGCCTGCGCCTGCGCCTGCGCCGTCCGGAAGCGCGG
>NW_013526906.1:0-520 GCF_000836215.1 Papilio polytes | reverse complement strand
AGTTTCGTTACGTTTCTCGAAAATGACGTAACGACTCACGCCTACTACACGATGCACGCAAACATAGAATCACTAACACAGCGCACAGTCGTTGTCTATGGTTTCAATTTTTTTATTTATATTCATTTATGAAATAATTTAAAGTAAAAAAGACAATTTTCGTAATTATAACTTACTAAACATCTGAAAACAGAAAACATTCACAAATTAAATGTTATTAACCCAATGCCCTTGTAATTAATTAAAACTACAAAGAGTCTTTTTTTGTTTGTTTTATTACACAAACAGCAAAAACATGCAGTATTTGAATGTAAGTGCTGGTCACTTACTTTATTTTGAAAAGTAAACATTTACAGATCTCCTTACCCAATTACTTTTTTTAATGATCAGTGTTGTTTTTATTGAAATTGGTATTAATGTCATAACTAAAGATGTACTTGATTTTCGATACTTAATACTATCATACTAATATTATAAATGCGAAAGTTTAGATGGATGGATGAATGTTTGTTAGAGTTTG
>NW_013526905.1:0-2144 GCF_000836215.1 Papilio polytes | reverse complement strand
ACGAATGTAAATTGCGTTCTATGTATTGAAGTCTACTAAAGTGAAGCTACATTAGTTCTCTTCGTTTTTTTACAAATAAATACTTAATTGAAATAAACTAAGTAACAGCCTCATTTAATCAGTAAGTAGTCATTAAGGGTTTCCTCAAATTAAAATCATCTACACTAAGGACAGTTTAATTAAGTATTAAATTCTAATTACGGTGGTTTTGATATTAGTAGGAAAAAATAATTTTATCAACGCAATAATATCAATAAACTATACTTCGTACCTAAAGACTCATTCCTAAAGGGTAAATTCTTGACTAAAGTAGAAAAAACCTTACATATAAAAACACGTACGGACGAACGGAATGTATTTCCTCATAGTTTCCTACTGGTTTGTATTTATAAGGAAAACCATCATTTACATCCTTAGTAGAATCTATACTTCTATACTATTATAATAAAGCGTAAACACACACTTCTTTGTTGCCTAAGATGTCAGCAATTACACCATATTTTTGAATATTACTTATTTTAATAAAAAGCCCTACACTTACGTCACGCTTTAGGCTATATCTTTTCATGCCATTAAATTTAAGGGGTAAATGTTTTGGATAAAACCCCTACTGTGGGAAAGAGACCATAAGATGCTGCCAACATTAAGGAAGCAAAATTGCCAAGGTTTGTCATGTCATGTCATTTTGACATTTGCAATTGACAATTTGACAAATGTAAACAATAAAATAAAATTTTTATAATTCCATGCGGATGAAGCCGCACGGGAACAGCTAGTGGAGATATACTCGTAAAACCTCTTGACTTTGTATAAATATTTGACTTTTATATTTAAACTGGTTAATGTAAAAAACTTATTATGCCTAATTCCGTAGAAGCCTGCATCATCGTCTTACAACACCCATGCAAGAATCCCTAAAAGTAGCAAGTAAACGGTAACTAGAAACCAGTTCCTTAACCTGAGGTAATGTTATGTCTACCGGATATCCGATAAATCTGTTTTTAATCGATATTACTGTTTTATTTAATTAATTGTCGTTAAAATATAATTTGTGAAATATATCATTGACATCAATATTGCGGAATAGTTTGATTACGTTAACTTCTGTTAACAATGTCATCACTTACAATATTATATTATACTCGTACATAAACTTGAGGGCAAACCATTTATTTCTACCAAACTTTAAACTAGATAACCTAGTCTTTGTCTATCTTCACTTTAGACTTTAAGACCTATCTATCTATACTATTATAATAAAACGTAAACACACACTTTGTTGCCTAAGAAGTCAGCAATTACACCATATTTTTGAATAATTCTTTTTTTAATAAAAAGCCCTATACTTACATCACGCTTTAGGCTATATAAACATATAGCCTATATGTAAGTATAGGGCGTGAAAACTCACGCCATTAAACTTAGTGGGTAAAAATTTTGATAAAAACTCTAAGGTGGGCAAGAGACCATAAGTTGCTGCCAACATCAAGGAAGCACGGTTGCCATGGTTTGTCATAATATCATGTCACTTTAACATTTCCAGTTGATAACTTGACACAAGTAAACAACAAAATAAAATTTTCATAATTTTATGCGAATGAAGTCGCAGGGGAACAGCTAGTTTCTAATATTGGAAGATATTTTAAATGAAAATGCAATGATTGATGCATGTTACATGTGAACGACCCTTGAGGCTTTCTACGTTCGCTCTCGACAGAGCAGATCCAGTCATTACCTTATCTAGTGCAATGTCCGAGGAAATGACAACGTAATTTTACTATACTTTCGTTTAATTATACATCCATTTAGACTTAATATATTTGTAAAGGATAGAAGTAGAAGAGAAATTGTACAGTCGTAATAAGCTAAGACAGACCGATGCAGAGATTCGATCGAAATTATGAAATAGCTAAACAATCCATAGCCCTTTAGAACAAAATCCTTTTTTTTTTAAATTGCAAACCAGCGCTTGACCACTACCCCACCTAGACCAAGGTGAAGATGTGGTCGAAGGATGGTACGCGCTAGTGCGCGCGCTTTATTCCTTTCATTTCAATTTATTGGTTCATGTATTGATTTTGGCAATACTGACTATTGCTTTAAACTATCGTGAGACATTACTTTAAGCGAAAATTAATTAAAAA
>NW_013526904.1:0-776 GCF_000836215.1 Papilio polytes | reverse complement strand
GTGGCAGTGCTTCCTGAGAAAGGATGCCCCACTTAACACAAAGAACTTCGTACCATATGACGCTGCTAAGCTGCATTGCTGTGAAAAGGTGTGAAATTACTAGGGTGTTTATTTTATCTTATGTTATGTTACGAAATAGAGAGATTTTGATTATCACTATATCGAGTATTATTGGTATGTCATTTTTATTTTTTTTATTATAGGCGGTGACGATAAATTGCAAGAAACTATGTTTTGAGACGTACAACATCGGATGGCCGACCAATGGACAGAAGTTTTATAGCGACTGCCTCGTCGACCCGCAGGAGATGAAACTCATTGAATGCATTGAAGAAGGTAACCTTTTGTTTTATTTGTGACTACGACATTATGCAAAGTTGCCAACTAGTATGTTTTGTTTTTAAACAGTTCTACTAGAAATTGTTCAGTGTATAATGAGTGTGACTACTTGTGTTGCAGTGGAGGCGCCTTGCTCGTTGGGGTGCGCAGGGCTAACGTACTGCAGCCAGCTCAACAACCGGCCCACCACGCTGTTCCGCGCTTGTTCCGCACAGGCAGACCTCAACGCACATGTTGCCGTCGCCGAGAGGAAGGACAAAGGGTGCGTTTCAATTTTTGTCACATTTCACCATTTTTCTCAACACATGTCTAGATATTATTAGTTTATTATTCTTTACAGATCTGTTCTTATATCAGGCCTCAATTTACCGCTGAAGAATTCCTCTCAGTGTCCGACGGATCTTTGGAAGAGCGTTGCTTGTACACTGCACGTGAAA